>NW_022261988.1:0-142848 GCF_002021735.2 Oncorhynchus kisutch
CATGTTTGATGCACTCTGGATACAATGTTTTAAACATAACTGTTCAAACCAGAGATATTGACACTGTGGACAATTTTTGCAAGTTGCAGCATTGAAATACAGAAATAACCATTTTTCCATAAACAAGGTCTAAAATCAAGTTTGATGCACTCTGGATACAATGTTTAAGACATAACTGTTCAAACTAGATGATAGGGACACTGTGGACAATTTTTTTAGCAAGTTGCAGCAATTGACACTACAGAAATAAACCACTTTTCCATAAACAAGGTCTAAAATCATGTTTGATGCACTTGGATACAATGTTTTAACATAACTGTTCAAACTAGATGATATTGACACTGTGGACAATTTTCTGCAAGTTGCAGCAATTGAAATACAGAAATAACCACTTTTCCATAAACAAGGTCTAAAATCATGTTTGATGCACTCTGGATAGAATGTTTTAAAGATAACTGTTCAAACCAGACTGATATTTGACACTGTGGACAATTTTCTGGAAGTTGCAGCATTGAAATACAGAAGTAACCACTTTTCCATAAACAAGGTATAAAATCATGTTTGATGCACTCTGGATACAATGTTATAAACATAACTGTTAAAACCAGACTGATATTGACACTGTGGACAATTTTCTGCAAGTTGCAGCATTGAAATACAGAAATAACAATTTTTCATAAACAAGGTCTAAAATCAAGTTTGATGCACTCTGGATACAATGTTTTAAACATAATTGTTCAAACTAGATGATATTGACACTGTGGACAATTTTCTGCAAGTTGCAGCATTGAAATACAGAAATAACCACTTTTCCATAAACAAGGTCTAAAATCATGTTTGATGCACTCTGGATACAATGTTTTAACATAACTGTTCAAACCAGATGATATTGACACTGTGGACAATTTTCAGCAAGTTGCAGCATTGAAATACAGAAATAACCACTTTCCATAAACAAGGTCTAAAATCATGTTTGATGCACTCTGGATACAATGTTTTAAACATAACTGTTCAAACCAGACTGATATTGACACTGTGGACAATTTTCAGCAAGTTGCAGCATTGAAATACAGAAATAACACTTTTCCATAAACAAGGTCTAAAATCATGTTTGATGCACTCTGGATACAATGTTTTAACATAATTGTTCAAACTAGATGATAGGGACACTGTGGACAATTTTCAGCAAGTTGCAGCATTGAAATACAGAAATAACCATTTTTCCATAAACAAGGTCTAAAATCATGTTTGATGCACTCTGGATACAATGTTTTAGACATAATGTTCAAACTAGATGATATTGACACTGTGGACAATTTTTTGCAAGTTGCAGCAATTGAAATACAGAAATAACCACTTTTCCATAAACAAGGTCTAAAATCATGTTTGATGCACTCTGGATACAATGTTTTAAACATAAGTGTTCAAACCAGACTGATATTGACACTGTGGACAATTTCAGCAAGTTGCAGCATTGAAATACAGAAATAACCACTTTTCCATAAACAAGGTCTAAAATCATGTTTGATGCACTCTGGATACAATGTTTTAAACATAACTGTTCAAACCAGACTGATATTGACACTGTGGACAATTTTCTGCAAGTTGCAGCATTGAAATACAGAAATAACCACTTTTCCATAAACAAGGTCTAAAATCATGTTTGATGCACTCTGGATACAATGTTTTAAACATAATGTTCAAACTAGATGATAGGGACACTGTGGACAATTTTGCAAGTTGCAGCATTGAAATACAGAAATAACAATTTTTCCATAAACAAGGTCTAAAATCATGTTTGATGCACTCTGGATACAATGTTTTAGACATAATTGTTCAAACTAGATGATAGGGACACTGTGGACAATTTTAGCAAGTTGCAGCAATTGAACTACAGAAATAACCACTTTTCCATAAACAAGGTCTAAAATCATGTTTGATGCACTCTGGATACAATGTTTTAAACATAAGTGTTCAAACCAGACTGATATTGACACTGTGGACAATTTTCAGCAAGTTGCAGCATTGAAATACAGAAATAACCACTTTTCCATAAACAAGGTCTAAAATCATGTTTGATGCACTCTGGATACAATGTTTTAAACATAACTGTTAAAACCAGACTGATATTGACACTGTGGACAATTTTCTGCAAGTTGCAGCATTGAAATACAGAAATAACCACTTTTCCATAAACAAGGTCTAAAAAATGTTTGATGCACTCTGGATACAATGTTTTAAACATAACTGTTCAAACCAGACTGATATATTGACACTGTGGACAATTTTCAGCAAGTTGCAGCATTGAAATACAGAAATAACCATTTTCCATAAACAAGGTCTAAAATCATGTTTGATGCACTCTGGATACAATGTTTTAAACATAATTGTTCAAACTAGACTGATATTGACACTGTGGACAATTTTCTGCAAGTTGCAGCATTGAAATACAGAAATAACCACTTTTCCATAAACAAGGTCTAAAATCATGTTTGATGCACTCTGGATACAATGTTTTAACATAACTGTTCAAACCAGACTGATATTGACACTGTGGACAATTTTCTGCAAGTTGCAGCATTGAAATACAGAAATAACCACTTTTCCATAAACAAGGTCTAAAATCATGTTTGATGCACTCTGGATACAATGTTTTAAACATAACTGTTCAAACCAGACTGATATTGACACTGTGGACAATTTTCAGCAAGTTGCAGCATTGAAATACAGAAATAACACTTTTCCATAAACAAGGTCTAAAATCAAGTTTGATGCACTCTGGATACAATGTTTTAGACATAATTGTTCAAACTAGATGATAGGGACACTGTGGACAATTTTCTGCAAGTTGCAGCATTGAAATACAGAAATAACCATTTTTCCATAAACAAGGTCTAAAATCATGTTTGATGCACTCTGGATACAATGTTTTAGACATAATTGTTCAAACTAGATGATAGGGACACTGTGGACAATTTTTTGCAAGTTGCAGCATTGAAATACAGAAATAACCACTTTTCCATAAACAAGGTCTAAAATCATGTTTGATGCACTCTGGATACAATGTTTTAAACATAAGTGTTCAAACCAGACTGATATTGACACTGTGGACAATTTTCAGCAAGTTGCAGCATTGAAATACAGAAATAACCACTTTTCCATAAACAAGGTCTAAAATCATGTTTGATGCACTCTGGATACAATGTTTTAAACATAACTGTTAAAACCAGACTGATATTGACACTGTGGACAATTTTCTGCAAGTTGCAGCATTGAAATACAGAAATAACCATTTTTCCATAAACAAGGTCTAAAATCAAGTTTGATGCACTCTGGATACAATGTTTTAGACATAATTGTTCAAACTAGATGATAGGGACACTGTGGACAATTTTTAGCAAGTTGCAGCAATTGAACTACAGAAATAACCACTTTTCCATAAACAAGGTCTAAAATCATGTTTGATGCACTCTGGATACAATGTTTTAAACATAATTGTTCAAACTAGATGATAGGGACACTGTGGACAATTTTCTGCAAGTTGCAGCAATTGAAATACAGAAATAACCACTTTTCCATAAACAAGGTCTAAAATCATGTTTGATGCACTCTGGATACAATGTTTTAAACATAACTGTTCAAACCAGACTGATATTGACACTGTGGACAATTTTCAGCAAGTTGCAGCATTGAAATACAGAAATAACCACTTTTCCATAAACAAGGTCTAAAATCATGTTTGATGGACTCTGGATACAATGTTTTAAACATAACTGTTAAAACCAGACTGATATTGACACTGTGTACAATTTTCTGCAAGTTGCAGCATTGAAATACAGAAATAACCACTTTTCCATAAACAAGGTCTAAAATCAAGTTTGATGCACTCTGGATACAATGTTTTAGACATAATTGTTCAAACTAGATGATAGGGACACTGTGGACAATTTTCAGCAAGTTGCAGCATTGAAATACAGAAATAACCACTTTTCCATAAACAAGGTCTAAAATCATGTTTGATGCACTCTGGATACAATGTTTTAAACATAAGTGTTCAAACCAGACTGATATTGACACTGTGGACAATTTTCAGCAAGTTGCAGCATTGAAATACAGAAATAACCACTTTTCCATAAACAAGGTATAAAATCATGTTTGATGGACTCTGGATACAATGTTTTAAACATAACTGTTCAAACCAGACTGATATTGACACTGTGGACAATTTTCTGCAAGTTGCAGCATTGAAATACAGAAATAACCACTTTTCCATAAACAAGGTCTAAAATCATGTTTGATGCACTCTGGATACAATGTTTTAAACATAACTGTTCAAACCAGACTGATATTGACACTGTGGACAATTTTCAGCAAGTTGCAGCATTGAAATACAGAAATAACCATTTTCCATAAACAAGGTCTAAAATCATGTTTGATGCACTCTGGATACAATGTTTTAAACATAATTGTTCAAACTAGACTTATATTGACACTGTGGACAATTTTCTGAAAGTTGCAGCATTGAAATACAGAAATAACCACTTTTCCATAAACAAGGTCTAAAATCATGTTTGATGCACTCTGGATACAATGTTTTAAACATAACTGTTCAAACCAGACTGATATTGACACTGTGGACAATTTTCAGCAAGTTGCAGCATTGAAATACAGAAATAACCACTTTTCCATAAACAAGGTCTAAAATCATGTTTGATGCACTCTGGATACAATGTTTTAAACATAATGTTCAAACTAGATGATAGGGACACTGTGGACAATTTTCAGCAAGTTGCAGCATTGAAATACAGAAATAACCACTTTTCCATAAACAAGGTCTAAAATCATGTTTGATGCACTCTGGATACAATGTTTTAGACATAATTGTTCAAACTAGATGATAGGGACACTGTGGACAATTTTTAGCAAGTTGCAGCAATTGAAATACAGAAATAACCATTTTTCCATAAACAAGGTCTAAAATCATGTTTGATGCACTCTGGATACAATGTTTTAAACATAATTGTTCAAACTAGATGATAGGGACACTGTGGACAATTTTAGCAAGTTGCAGCATTGAACTACAGAAATAACCACTTTTCCATAAACAAGGTCTAAAATCATGTTTGATGCACTCTGGATACAATGTTTTAAACATAAGTGTTCAAACCAGACTGATATTGACACTGTGGACAATTTTCAGCAAGTTGCAGCATTGAAATACAGAAATAACCACTTTTCCATAAACAAGGTCTAAAATCATGTTTGATGCACTCTGGATACAATGTTTTAAACATAACTGTTAAAACCAGACTGATATTGACACTGTGGACAATTTTCTGCAAGTTGCAGCATTGAAATACAGAAATAACCACTTTTCCATAAACAAGGTCTAAAATCATGTTTGATGCACTCTGGATACAATGTTTTAAACATAACTGTTCAAACCAGACTGATATTGACACTGTGGACAATTTTCAGCAAGTTGCAGCATTGAAATACAGAAATAACCATTTTTCCATAAACAAGGTCTAAAATCATGTTTGATGCACTCTGGATACAATGTTTTAAACATAATTGTTCAAACTAGACTGATATTGACACTGTGGACAATTTTCTGCAAGTTGCAGCATTGAAATACAGAAATAACCACTTTTCCATAAACAAGGTCTAAAATCATGTTTGATGCACTCTGGATACAATGTTTTAAACATAACTGTTCAAACCAGACTGATATTGACACTGTGGACAATTTTCTGCAAGTTGCAGCATTGAAATACAGAAATAACCACTTTTCCATAAACAAGGTCTAAAATCATGTTTGATGCACTCTGGATACAATGTTTTAAACATAACTGTTCAAACCAGACTGATATTGACACTGTGGACAATTTTCAGCAAGTTGCAGCATTGAAATACAGAAATAACCACTTTTCCATAAACAAGGTCTAAAATCATGTTTGATGCACTCTGGATACAATGTTTTAGACATAATTGTTCAAACTAGATGATAGGGACACTGTGGACAATTTTCTGCAAGTTGCAGCATTGAAATACAGAAATAACCACTTTTCCATAAACAAGGTCTAAAATCATGTTTGATGCACTCTGGATACAATGTTTTAAACATAATTGTTCAAACTAGATGATAGGGACACTGTGGACAATTTTCTGCAAGTTGCAGCATTGAAATACAGAAATAACCACTTTTCCATAAACAAGGTCTAAAATCATGTTTGATGCACTCTGGATACAATGTTTTAAACATAATTGTTCAAACCAGACTGATATTGACACTGTGGACAATTTTCTGCAAGTTGCAGCATTGAAATACAGAAATAACCACTTTTCCATAAACAAGGTCTAAAATCATGTTTGGTGCACTCTGGATACAATGTTTTAAACATAACTTTTCAAACCAGACTGATATTGACACTGTGGACAATTTTCTGCAAGTTGCAGCATTGAAATACAGAAATAACCACTTTTCCATAAACAAGGTCTAAATCATGTTTGATGCACTCTGGATACAATGTTTTAAACATAACTGTTCAAACCAGACTGATATTGACACTGTGGACAATTTTCAGCAAGTTGCAGCATTGAAATACAGAAATAACCATTTTTCCATAAACAAGGTCTAAAATCAAGTTTGATGCACTCTGGATACAATGTTTTAGACATAATTGTTCAAACTAGATGATAGGGACACTGTGGACAATTTTCTGCAAGTTGCAGCATTGAAATACAGAAATAACCATTTTTCCATAAACAAGGTCTAAAATCATGTTTGATGCACTCTGGATACAATGTTTTAGACATAATTGTTCAAACTAGATGATAGGACACTGTGGACAATTTTTGCAAGTTGCAGCAATTGCACTACAGAAATAACCACTTTTCCATAAACAAGGTCTAAAATCATGTTTGATGCACTCTGGATACAATGTTTTAAACATAAGTGTTCAAACCAGACTGATATTGACACTGTGGACAATTTTCAGCAAGTTGCAGCATTGAAATACAGAAATAACCACTTTTCCATAAACAAGGTCTAAAATCATGTTTGATGCACTCTGGATACAATGTTTTAAACATAACTGTTCAAACCAGACTGATATTGACACTGTGGACAATTTTCTGCAAGTTGCAGCATTGAAATACAGAAATAACCACTTTTCCATAAACAAGGTCTAAAATCATGTTTGATGCACTCTGGATACAATGTTTTAAACATAACTGTTCAAACCAGACTGATATTGACACTGTGGACAATTTTCAGCAAGTTGCAGCATTGAAATACAGAAATAACCACTTTTCCATAAACAAGGTCTAAAATCATGTTTGATGCACTCTGGATACAATGTTTTAAACATAACTGTTCAAACTAGATGATAGGGACACTGTGGACAATTTTCAGCAAGTTGCAGCAATTGAACTACAGAAATAACCACTTTTCCATAAACAAGGTCTAAAATCATGTTTGATGCACTCTGGATACAATGTTTTAAACATAACTGTTCAAACTAGACTGATAGGACACTGTGGACAATTTTCTGCAAGTTGCAGCATTGAAATACAGAAATAACCACTTTTCCATAAACAAGGTCTAAAATCATGTTTGATGCACTCTGGATACATTTTTTACATAACTGTTCAAACTAGATGATAGGACACTGTGGACAATTTTCAGCAAGTTGCAGCAATTGAACTACAGAAATAACCACTTTTCCATAAACAAGGTCTAAAATCATGTTTGATGCACTCTGGATACAATGTTTTAAACATAACTGTTCAAACCAGATGATATTGACACTGTGGACAATTTTCAGCAAGTTGCAGCATTGAAATACAGAAATAACCACTTTTCCATAAACAAGGTCTAAAATCATGTTTGATGCACTCTGGATACAATGTTTTAAACATAATTGTTCAAACTAGATGATAGGGACACTGTGGACAATTTTCTGCAAGTTGCAGCATTGAAATACAGAAATAACCACTTTTCCATAAACAAGGTCTAAAATCATGTTTGATGCACTCTGGATACAATGTTTTAAACATAATTGTTCAAACTAGATGATAGGGACACTGTGGACAATTTTTGCAAGTTGCAGCATTGAAATACAGAAATAACCACTTTTCCATAAACAAGGTCTAAAATCATGTTTGATGCACTCTGGATACAATGTTTTAAACATAAGTGTTCAAACCAGACTGATATTGACACTGTGGACAATTTTCAGCAAGTTGCAGCATTGAAATACAGAAATAACCACTTTTCCATAAACAAGGTCTAAAATCATGTTTGATGCACTCTGGATACAATGTTTTAAACATAACTGTTCAAACCAGACTGATATTGACACTGTGGACAATTTTCAGCAAGTTGCAGCATTGAAATACAGAAATAACCACTTTTCCATAAACAAGGTCTAAAATCATGTTTGATGCACTCTGGATACAATGTTTTAAACATAACTGTTCAAACCAGACTGATATATTGACACTGTGGACAATTTTCAGCAAGTTGCAGCATTGAAATACAGAAATAACCATTTTTCCATAAACAAGGTCTAAAATCATGTTTGATGCACTCTGGATACAATGTTTTAAACATAATTGTTCAAACTAGATGATAGGGACACTGTGGACAATTTTCTGCAAGTTGCAGCATTGAAATACAGAAATAACCATTTTTCCATAAACAAGGTCTAAAATCATGTTTGATGCACTCTGGATACAATGTTTTAGACATAATTGTTCAAACTAGATGATAGGGACACTGTGGACAATTTTTGCAAGTTGCAGCAATTGACTACAGAAATAACCACTTTTCCATAAACAAGGTCTAAAATCATGTTTGATGCACTCTGGATACAATGTTTTAAACATAAGTGTTCAAACCAGACTGATATTGACACTGTGGACAATTTTCAGCAAGTTGCAGCATTGAAATACAGAAATAACCACTTTTCCATAAACAAGGTCTAAAATCATGTTTGATGCACTCTGGATACAATGTTTTAAACATAACTGTTAAACCAGACTGATATTGACACTGTGGACAATTTTCTGCAAGTTGCAGCATTGAAATACAGAAATAACCACTTTTCCATAAACAAGGTCTAAAATCATGTTTGATGCACTCTGGATACAATGTTTTAAACATAACTGTTCAAACCAGACTGATATATGACACTGTGGACAATTTTCAGCAAGTTGCAGCATTGAAATACAGAAATAACCATTTTTCCATAAACAAGGTCTAAAATCATGTTTGATGCACTCTGGATACAATGTTTTACACATAATTGTTCAAACTAGACGATAGGGACACTGTGGACAATTTTCAGCAAGTTGCAGCATTGAACTACAGAAATAACCACTTTTCCATAAACAAGGTCTAAAATCATGTTTGATGCACTCTGGATACAATGTTTTTAACATAACTGTTCAAACTAGATGATAGGACACTGTGGACAATTTTCTGCAAGTTGCAGCATTGAAATACAGAAATAACCACTTTTCCATAAACAAGGTCTAAAATCATGTTTGATGCACTCTGGATACAATTTTTACATAACTGTTCAAACTCGATGATAGGACACTGTGGACAATTTTCAGCAAGTTGCAGCATTGAACTACAGAAATAACCACTTTTCCATAAACAAGGTCTAAAATCATGTTTGATGCACTCTGGATACGTTTTAAACATAACTGTTCAAACTAGATGATAGGACACTGTGGACAATTTTCAGCAAGTTGCAGCATTGAAATACAGAAAAAACACTTTTCCATAAACAAGGTCTAAAATCATGTTTGATGCACTCTGGATACAATTTTTAACATAACTGTTCAAACTAGATGATAGGGACACTGTGGACAATTTTCAGCAAGTTGCAGCATTGAAATACAGAAATAACCACTTTTCCATAAACAAGGTCTAAAATCATGTTTGATGCACTCTGGATACAATGTTTTAAACATAACTGTTCAAACCAGACTGATATTGACACTGTGGACAATTTTCAGCAAGTTGCAGCATTGAAATACAGAAATAACACTTTTCCATAAACAAGGTCTAAAATCATGTTTGATGCACTCTGGATACAATGTTTTAACATAATTGTTCAAACTAGATGATAGGGACACTGTGGACAATTTTCAGCAAGTTGCAGCATTGAAATACAGAAATAACCACTTTTCCATAAACAAGGTCTAAAATCATGTTTGATGCACTCTGGATACAATGTTTTAAACATAATTGTTCAAACTAGACTTATATTGACACTGTGGACAATTTTCTGCAAGTTGCAGCATTGAAATACAGAAATAACCATTTTTCCATAAACAAGGTCTAAAATCATGTTTGATGCACTCTGGATACAATGTTTTAGACATAATTGTTCAAACTAGATGATAGGGACACTGTGGACAATTTTAGCAAGTTGCAGCATTGAACTACAGAAATAACCACTTTTCCATAAACAAGGTCTAAAATCATGTTTGATGCACTCTGGATACAATGTTTTAAACATAAGTGTTCAAACCAGACTGATATTGACACTGTGGACAATTTTCTGCAAGTTGCAGCATTGAAATACAGAAATAACCACTTTTCCATAAACAAGGTCTAAAATCATGTTTGATGCACTCTGGATACAATGTTTTAAACATAACTGTTAAAACCAGACTGATATTGACACTGTGGACAATTTTCTGCAAGTTGCAGCATTGAAATACAGAAATAACCACTTTTCCATAAACAAGGTCTAAAATCATGTTTGATGCACTCTGGATACAATGTTTTAGACATAATTGTTCAAACTAGATGATAGGGACACTGTGGACAATTTTTAGCAAGTTGCAGCAATTGAACTACAGAAATAACCACTTTTCCATAAACAAGGTCTAAAATCATGTTTGATGCACTCTGGATACAATGTTTTAAACATAAGTGTTCAAACCAGACTGATATTGACACTGTGGACAATTTTCAGCAAGTTGCAGCATTGAAATACAGAAATAACCACTTTTCCATAAACAAGGTCTAAAATCATGTTTGATGCACTCTGGATACAATGTTTTAAACATAACTGTTCAAACCAGACTGATATTGACACTGTGGACAATTTTCTGCAAGTTGCAGCATTGAAATACAGAAATAACCACTTTTCCATAAACAAGGTCTAAAATCATGTTTGATGCACTCTGGATACAATGTTTTAAACATAATTGTTCAAACTAGATGATAGGGACACTGTGGACAATTTTCTGCAAGTTGCAGCATTGAAATACAGAAATAACCACTTTTCCATAAACAAGGTCTAAAATCATGTTTGATGCACTCTGGATACATTTTTTTACATAACTGTTCAAACTAGATGATAGGACACTGTGGACATTTTTCAGCAAGTTGCAGCATTGAAATACAGAAATAACCACTTTTCCATAAACAAGGTCTAAAATCATGTTTGATGCACTCTGGATACGTTTTAAACATAACTGTTCAAACTAGATGATAGGACACTGTGGACAATTTTCAGCAAGTTGCAGCATTGAAATACAGAAATAACCACTTTTCCATAAACAAGGTCTAAAATCATGTTTGATGCACTCTGGATACAATGTTTTAACATAACTGTTCAAACTCGATGATAGGACACTGTGGACAATTTTCAGCAAGTTGCAGCATTGAACTACAGAAATAACCACTTTTCCATAAACAAGTCTAAATCAATGTTTGGTTGCCCTCCGTATACGTGTTAAACATAACTGTTCAAACTAGATGATAGGAACACTATGGACAATTTTCAGCAAGTTGCAGCAATTTGAACAAACAGAAATAACCACTTTTCCATAAACAAGGTCTAAAATCATGTTTGATGCACTCTGGATACAATGTTTTAAACATAACTGTTCAAACCAGACTGATATATTGACACTGTGGACAATTTTCAGCAAGTTGCAGCATTTGAAATACAGAAATAACAATTTTTCCCATAAACAAGGTCTAAAATCAAGTTTGATGCACTCTGGATACAATGTTTTAGACATAATTTGTTCAAACTTAGATGATAGGGACACTGTGGACATTTTCAGCAAGGTTGCAGCAATTGCACTACAGAAATAACCACTTTTCCATAAACAAGGTCTAAAATCATGTTTGATGCACTCTGGATACAATGTTTTAAACATAAGTGTTCAAACCAGACTGATATTGACACTGTGGACAATTTTCTGCAAGTTGCAGCATTGAAATACAGAAATAACAATTTTTCCATAAACAGGTCTAAATCAAGTTTGATGCCCCTCTGGATACAATGTTTTATGACATAATTGCCTTCAAACTAGATGATAGGGACACTGTGGACAATTTATAGCAAGTTGCAGCATTGCCACTACAGAAATAACACTTTTCCATAAACAAGGTCTAAAATCATGTTTGATGCACTCTGGATACAATGTTTTAAACATAAGTTTAAACCAGACTGATATTGACATTGTGGACAAATTTTCTGCAAGTTGCAGCATTGAAATACAGAAATAACCACTTTTCCATAAACAAGGTCCTAAAATCATGTTTGATGCACTCTGGATACAATGTTATAAACATAACTGTTAAAACCAGACTGATATTGACACTGTGGACAATTTTCTGCAAGTTGCAGCATTGAAATACAGAAATAACCATTTTTCCATAAACAAGGTCTAAATCAAGTTTGATGCACTCTGGATACAATGTTTTAGACATAATTGTTCAAACTAGATGATAGGGACACTGTGGACAATTTTTAGCAAGTTGCAGCAATTGCACTACAGAAATAACCACTTTTCCATAAAACAAGGTCTAAAATCATGTTTGATGCACTCTGGATACAATGTTTTAAAACATAAGTGTTTCAAACCAGACTGATATTGACACTGTGGACAATTTTCAGCAAGTTTGCCAGCATTGAAATACAGAAATAACCACTTTTCCATAAACAAGGTATAAATCATGTTTGATGGACTCTGGATACAATGTTTTAAACATAACCTGTTAAAACCGACTGATATTGACACTGTGGACATTTCTCTGGCAAGTTGCAGCATTGAAAATACAGAAATACACTTTTCCATAAACAAGGGTCTAAAATCAGTGATTTGATGCACTCTGGATACAATGTTTTACACATAATTGGTCAAAACGAGACGATAGGGACACTGTGGACAATTTTTTCAGCAAGTTGCAGCCATGCACTACAGAAATAAACCACTTTTCCAATAAACAAGGTATAAAATCATGTTGGATGGACTGCTGGATACATGTTTAAACATAACTTGTTCAAGAACCAGACTGCATATATGACACTGTGGACAATTTTCAGCAAGTTGCAACATTTGAAATACAGAAATATTTTTTTTTCCATAAACAAGGTCTAAAATCATGTTGATGCACTCTGGATACAATGTTATAAACATAACTGTTAAAACCAGACTGATATTGACACTGTGGACAATTTTCTGCAAGTTGCAGCATTGAAATACAGAAATAACCATTTTTCCATAAACAAGGTCTAAAATCAAGTTTGATGCACTCTGGATACAATGTTTTAGACATAATTGTTCAAACTAGATGATAGGGACACTGTGGACAATTTTTAGCAAGTTGCAGCAATTGCACTACAGAAATAACCACTTTTCCATAAACAAGGTCTAAAATCATGTTGATGCACTCTGGATACAATGTTTTAAACATAAGTGTTCAAACCAGACTGATATTGACACTGTGGACAATTTCAGCAAGTTGCAGCATTGAAATACAGAAATAACCACTTTTCCATAAACAAGGTATAAAATCATGTTTGATGGACTCTGGATACAATGTTTTAAACATAACTGTTAAAACCAGACTGATATTGACACTGTGGACAATTTTCTGCAAGTTGCAGCATTGAAATACAGAAATAACCACTTTTCCATAAACAAGGTCTAAAATCATGTTTGATGCACTCTGGATACAATGTTTTACACATAATTGGTCAAACTAGACGATAGGGACACTGTGGACAATTTTCAGCAAGTTGCAGCATTGAAATACAGAAATAACCACTTTTCCATAAACAAGGTATAAAATCATGTTTGATGGACTCTGGATACAATGTTTTAAACATAACTGTTCAAACCAGACTGATATATTGACACTGTGGACAATTTTCAGCAAGTTGCAACATTTGAAATACAGAAATATTTTTTTTCCATAAACAAGGTCTAAAATCATGTTTGATGCACTCTGGATACAATGTTATAAACATAACTGTTAAAACCAGACTGATATTGACACTGTGGACAATTTTCTGCAAGTTGCAGCATTGAAATACAGAAATAACCATTTTTCCATAAACAAGGTCTAAAATCAAGTTTGATGCACTCTGGATACAATGTTTTAGACATAATTGTTCAAACTAGATGATAGGGACACTGTGGACAATTTTTAGCAAGTTGCAGCAATTGCACTACAGAAATAACCACTTTTCCATAAACAAGGTCTAAAATCATGTTTGATGCACTCTGGATACAATGTTTTAAACATAAGTGTTCAAACCAGACTGATATTGACACTGTGGACAATTTTCAGCAAGTTGCAGCATTGAAATACAGAAATAACCACTTTTCCATAAACAAGGTCTAAAATCATGTTTGATGCACTCTGGATACAATGTTTTACACATAATTGGTCAAACTAGACGATAGGGACACTGTGGACAATTTTCAGCAAGTTGCAGCATTGAAATACAGAAATAACCACTTTTCCATAAACAAGGTATAAAATCATGTTTGATGGACTCTGGATACAATGTTTTAAACATAACTGTTCAAACCAGACTGATATATTGACACTGTGGACAATTTTCAGCAAGTTGCAACATTTGAAATACAGAAATATTTTTTTTTCCATAAACAAGGTCTAAAATCATGTTTGTAGAGTGCAGAGTGCATACTCTGGATACAATGTTTTACACATAATTGGTCAAACTAGACGATAGGACACTGTGGACAATTTTCAGCAAGATGCAGCAATTGCACTACAGAAATAACCACTTTTCCATAAACAAGGTCTAAAATCATGTTTGACACACTCTGGATACAAATGTTTTTTACAGAACTGTTCAAACTAGAATGATTAGGAACAGTGGACAATTTTCTGCAAGTTGCAGCATTGAAATACAGAAATAACCACTTTTCCATAAACAAGGTCTAAATCATGTTTTGGTTGCACTCTGGAAGTACATTTTTTACAGAACTGTTCAAACTCGATGAATAGGAACACTAATGGACATTTTTCAGCAAGTTGCAGCAATTGAACTACAGAAATAACCACTTTTCCAAAAACAAGGTCTAAATCATGTTTGGTTGTCCTCTGGATACGTTTTAAACATAACTGTTCAACTAGATGATAGGAACACTATGGACAATTTTCAGCAAGTTGCAGCATTGAAAATCCAGAAAAAACACTTTTCCTTAATTAAACAAGGTCTAAATCATGTTTGGTTGCACTCTGGAAGTAATTTTTTTACAGAACTGTTCAAACTCGATGAATAGGAACACTAATGGACAGTTTTCAGCAAGTTGCAGCAATTGAACTACAGAAATAACCACTTTTCCATAAACAAGGTCTAAATCATGTTTGGTTGCCCTCCGTATACGTGTTAAACATAACTGTTCAAACTAGATGATAGGAACACTATGGACAATTTTCAGCAAGTTGCAGCAATTGAACAAACAGAAATAACCACTTTTCCATAAACAAGGTCTAAAATCATGTTTGATGCACTCTGGATACAATGTTTTAAACATAAGTGTTCAAACCAGACTGATATTGACACTGTGGACAATTTTCAGCAAGTTGCAGCATTGAAATACAGAAGTAACCACTTTTCCATAAACAAGGTATAAAATCATGTTTGATGCACTCTGGATACAATGTTATAAACATAACTGTTAAAAACCAGACTGATATTGACACTGTGGACAATTTTTCTGCAAGTTGCAGCATTGAAATACAGAAATAACAATTTTTCCATAAACAAGGTCTAAAATCAAGTTTGATGCACTCTGGATACAATGTTTTAGACATAATTGTTCAAACTAGATGATAGGGACACTGTGGACCATTTTTAGCAAGTTGCAGCAATTGCACTACAGAAATAACCACTTTTCCATAAACAAGGTCTAAAATCATGTTTGATGCACTCTGGATACAATGTTTTAAACATAAGTGTTCAAACCAGACTGATATTGACACTGTGGACAATTTTCTGCAAGTTGCAGCATTGAAATACAGAAATAACCACTTTTCCATAAACAAGGTCTAAAATCATGTTTGATGCACTCTGGATACAATGTTATAAACATAACTGTTAAAACCAGACTGATATTGACACTGTGGACAATTTTCTGCAAGTTGCAGCATTGAAATACAGAAATAACCATTTTTCCATAAACAAGGTCTAAAATCAAGTTTGATGCACTCTGGATACAATGTTTTAGACATAATTGTTCAAACTAGATGATAGGGACACTGTGGACAATTTATAGCAAGTTGCAGCAATTGCACTACAGAAATAACCACTTTTCCATAAACAAGGTCTAAAATCATGTTTGATGCACTCTGGATACAATGTTTTAAACATAAGTGTTAAAACCAGACTGATATTGACATTGTGGACAATTTTCTGCAAGTTGCAGCATTGAAATACAGAAATAACAATTTTTCCATAAACAAGGTCTAAAATCAAGTTTGATGCACTCTGGATACAATGTTTTAGACATAATTGTTCAAACTAGATGATAGGGACACTGTGGACCATTTTTAGCAAGTTGCAGCAATTGCACTACAGAAATAACCACTTTTCCATAAACAAGGTCTAAAATCATGTTTGATGCACTCTGGATACAATGTTTTAAACATAAGTGTTCAAACCAGACTGATATTGACACTGTGGACAATTTTCTGCAAGTTGCAGCATTGAAATACAGAAATAACCACTTTTCCATAAACAAGGTCTAAAATCATGTTTGATGCACTCTGGATACAATGTTATAAACATAACTGTTAAAACCAGACTGATATTGACACTGTGGACAATTTTCTGCAAGTTGCAGCATTGAAATACAGAAAGAACCATTTTTCCATAAACAAGGTCTAAAATCAAGTTTGATGCACTCTGGATACAATGTTTTAGACATAATTGTTCAAACTCGATGATAGGGACACTGTGGACAATTTTTAGCAAGTTGCAGCAATTGCACTACAGAAATAACCACTTTTCCATAAACAAGGTCTAAAATCATGTTTGATGCACTCTGGATACAATGTTTTAAACATAAGTGTTCAAACCAGACTGATAGGGACACTGTGGACAATTTTCAGCAAGTTGCAGCATTGAAATACAGAAATAACCACTTTTCCATAAACAAGGTATAAAATCATGTTTGATGGACTCTGGATACAATGTTTTAAACATAACTGTTAAAACCAGACTGATATTGACACTGTGGACAATTTTTCTGCAAGTTGCAGCATTGAAATACAGAAATAACCACTTTTCCATAAACAAGGTCTAAAATCATGTTTGATGCACTCTGGATACAATGTTTTAAACATAACTGTTCAAACCAGACTGATATATTGACACTGTGGACAATTTTCAGCAAGTTGCAGCATTTGAAATACAGAAATAACTATTTTTCCATAAACAAGGTCTAAAATCATGTTTGATGCACTCTGGATACAATGTTTTACACATAATTGTTCAAACTAGACTTATATTGACACTGTGGACAATTTTCTGCAAGTTGCAGCATTAAAATACAGAAATAACCACTTTTCCATAAACAAGGTCTAAAATCATGTTTGATGCACTCTGGATACAATGTTTTAAACATAACTGTTCAAACCAGACTGATATTGACACTGTGGACAATTTTCTGCAAGTTGCAGCATTGAAATACAGAAATAACCACTTTTCCATAAACAAGGTCTAAAATCATGTTTGATGCACTCTGGATACAATGTTTTAAACATAACTGTTCAAACCAGACTGATATATTGACACTGTGGACAATTTTCAGCAAGTTGCAGCATTTGAAATACAGAAATAACAATTTTTACATAAACAAGGTCTAAAATCAAGTTTGATGCACTCTGGATACAATGTTTTAGACATAATTGTTCAAACTAGATGATAGGGACACTGTGGACAATTTCAGCAAGTTGCAGCAATTGCACTACAGAAATAACCACTTTTCCATAAACAAGGTCTAAAATCATGTTTGATGCACTCTGGATACAATGTTTTAAACATAAGTGTTCAAACCAGACTGATATTGACACTGTGGACAATTTTCAGCAAGTTGCAGCATTGAAATACAGAAGTAACCACTTTTCCATAAACAAGGTCTAAATCATGTTTGGTTGCACTCTGGAAGTAATTTTTTTACAGAACTGTTCAAACTCGATGAATAGGAACACTAATGGACAGTTTTCAGCAAGTTGCAGCAATTGAACTACAGAAATAACCACTTTTCCATAAACAAGGTCTAAATCATGTTTGGTTGCCCTCCGTATACGTTTTAAACATAACTGTTCAAACTAGATGATAGGAACACTATGGACTTTTTTCAGCAAGTTGCAGCAATTGAAATACAGAAATAACCACTTTTCCATAAACATGGTATAAAATCATGTTTGATGGACTCTGGATACAATGTTTTAAACATAACTGTTAAAACCAGACTGATATTGACACTGTGGACAATTTTCTGCAAGTTGCAGCATTGAAATACAGAAATAACCACTTTTCCATAAACAAGGTCTAAAATCATGTTTGATGCACTCTGGATACAAATGTTTTAAACATAACTGTTAAAACCAGACTGATATTGACACTGTGGACAATTTTCTGCAAGTTGCAGCATTGAAATACAGAAATAACCACTTTTCCATAAACAAGGTCTAAAATCATGTTTGATGCACTCTGGATACAATGTTTTAAACATAACTGTTCAAACCAGACTGATATATTGACACTGTGGACAATTTTCAGCAAGTTGCAGCATTTGAAATACAGAAATAACTATTTTTCCATAAACAAGGTCTAAAATCATGTTTGATGCACTCTGGATACAATGTTTTACACATAATTGTTCAAACTAGACTTATATTGACACTGTGGACAATTTTCTGCAAGTTGCAGCATTAAAATACAGAAATAACCACTTTTCCATAAACAAGGTCTAAAATCATGTTTGATGCACTCTGGATACAATGTTTTAAACATAACTGTTCAAACCAGACTGATATTGACACTGTGGACAATTTTCTGCAAGTTGCAGCATTGAAATACAGAAATAACCACTTTTCCATAAACAAGGTCTAAAATCATGTTTGATGCACTCTGGATACAATGTTTTAAACATAACTGTTCAAACCAGACTGATATATTGACACTGTGGACAATTTTCAGCAAGTTGCAGCATTTGAAATACAGAAATAACAATTTTTACATAAACAAGGTCTAAAATCAAGTTTGATGCACTCTGGATACAATGTTTTAGACATAATTGTTCAAACTAGATGATAGGGACACTGTGGACAATTTTCAGCAAGTTGCAGCAATTGCACTACAGAAATAACCACTTTTCCATAAACAAGGTCTAAAATCATGTTTGATGCACTCTGGATACAATGTTTTAAACATAAGTGTTCAAACCAGACTGATATTGACACTGTGGACAATTTTCAGCAAGTTGCAGCATTGAAATACAGAAGTAACCACTTTTCCATAAACAAGGTCTAAATCATGTTTGGTTGCACTCTGGAAGTAATTTTTTTACAGAACTGTTCAAACTCGATGAATAGGAACACTAATGGACAGTTTTCAGCAAGTTGCAGCAATTGAACTACAGAAATAACCACTTTTCCATAAACAAGGTCTAAATCATGTTTGGTTGCCCTCCGTATACGTTTTAAACATAACTGTTCAAACTAGATGATAGGAACACTATGGACTTTTTTCAGCAAGTTGCAGCAATTGAAATACAGAAATAACCACTTTTCCATAAACATGGTATAAAATCATGTTTGATGGACTCTGGATACAATGTTTTAAACATAACTGTTAAAACCAGACTGATATTGACACTGTGGACAATTTTCTGCAAGTTGCAGCATTGAAATACAGAAATAACCACTTTTCCATAAACAAGGTCTAAAATCATGTTTGATGCACTCTGGATACAAATGTTTTAAACATAAGTGTTCAAACCAGACTGATAGGGACACTGTGGACAATTTTTAGCAAGTTGCAGCAATTGCACTACAGAAATAACCACTTTTCCATAAACAAGGTCTAAAATCATGTTTGATGCACTCTGGATACAATGTTTTAAACATAAGTGTTCAAACCAGACTGATATTGACACTGTGGACAATTTTCTGCAAGTTGCAGCATTGAAATACAGAAATAACCACTTTTCCATAAACAAGGTCTAAAATCATGTTTGATGCACTCTGGATACAATGTTATAAACATAACTGTTAAAACCAGACTGATATTGACACTGTGGACAATTTTCTGCAAGTTGCAGCATTGAAATACAGAAATAACCATTTTTCCATAAACAAGGTCTAAAATCAAGTTTGATGCACTCTGGATACAATGTTTTAGACATAATTGTTCAAACTAGATGATAGGGACACTGTGGACCATTTTTAGCAAGTTGCAGCAATTGCACTACAGAAATAACCACTTTTCCATAAACAAGGTCTAAAATCATGTTTGATGCACTCTGGATACAATGTTTTAAACATAAGTGTTCAAACCAGACTGATAGGGACACTGTGGACAATTTTCAGCAAGTTGCAGCATTGAAATACAGAAATAACCACTTTTCCATAAACAAGGTATAAAATCATGTTTGATGGACTCTGGATACAATGTTTTAAACATAACTGTTAAAACCAGACTGATATTGACACTGTGGACAATTTTCTGCAAGTTGCAGCATTGAAATACAGAAATAACCACTTTTCCATAAACAAGGTCTAAAATCATGTTTGATGCACTCTGGATACAATGTTTTAAACATAACTGTTCAAACCAGACTGATATTGACACTGTGGACAATTTTCAGCAAGTTGCAGCATTTGAAATACAGAAATAACAATTTTTCCATAAACAAGGTCTAAAATCATGTTTGATGCACTCTGGAAGTAATTTTTTTACAGAACTGTTCAAACTCGATGAATAGGAACACTAATGGACAGTTTTCAGCAAGTTGCAGCAATTGCACTACAGAAATAACCACTTTTCCATAAACAAGGTCTAAAATCATGTTTGATGCACTCTGGATACAATGTTTTAAACATAAGTGTTAAAACCAGACTGATATTGACATTGTGGACAATTTTCTGCAAGTTGCAGCATTGAAATACAGAAATAACAATTGTTCCATAAACAAGGTCTAAAATCAAGTTTGATGCACTCTGGATACAATGTTTTAGACATAATTGTTCAAACTAGATGATAGGGACACTGTGGACCATTTTTAGCAAGTTGCAGCAATTGCACTACAGAAATAACCACTTTTCCATAAACAAGGTCTAAAATCATGTTTGATGCACTCTGGAGACAATGTTTTAAACATAAGTGTTCAAACCAGACTGATATTGACACTGTGGACAATTTTCTGCAAGTTGCAGCATTGAAATACAGAAATAACCACTTTTCCATAAACAAGGTCTAAAATCATGTTTGATGCACTCTGGATACAATGTTATAAACATAACTGTTAAAACCAGACTGATATATTGACACTGTGGACAATTTTCTGCAAGTTGCAGCATTGAAATACAGAAATAACCATTTTTCCATAAACAAGGTCTAAAATCAAGTTTGATGCACTCTGGATACAATGTTTTAGACATAATTGTTCAAACTAGATGATAGGGACACTGTGGACAATTTTTAGCAAGTTGCAGCAATTGCACTACAGAAATAACCACTTTTCCATAAACAAGGTCTAAAATCATGTTGGATGCACTCTGGATACAATGTTTTAAACATAAGTGTTCAAACCAGACTGATAGGGACACTGTGGACAATTTTCAGCAAGTTGCAGCATTGAAATACAGAAATAACCACTTTTCCATAAACAAGGTATAAAATCATGTTTGATGGACTCTGGATACAATGTTTTAAACATAACTGTTAAAACCAGACTGATATTGACACTGTGGACAATTTTCTGCAAGTTGCAGCATTGAAATACAGAAATAACCACTTTTCCATAAACAAGGTCTAAAATCATGTTTGATGCACTCTGGATACAATGTTTTAAACATAACTGTTCAAACCAGACTGATATATTGACACTGTGGACAATTTTCAGCAAGTTGCAGCATTTGAAATACAGAAATAACTATTTTTCCATAAACAAGGTCTAAAATCATGTTTGATGCACTCTGGATACAATGTTTTAGACATAATTGTTCAAACTAGATGATAGGGACACTGTGGACAATTTTTAGCAAGTTGCAGCAATTGCACTACAGAAATAACCACTTTTCCATAAACAAGGTCTAAAATCATGTTTGATGCACTCTGGATACAATGTTTTAAACATAAGTGTTCAAACCAGACTGATATTGACACTGTGGACAATTTTCAGCAAGTTGCAGCATTGAAATACAGAAGTAACCACTTTTCCATAAACAAGGTCTAAATCATGTTTGGTTGCACTCTGGAAGTAATTTTTTTACAGAACTGTTCAAACTCGATGATAGGAACACTAATGGACAGTTTTCAGCAAGTTGCAGCAATTGAACTACAGAAATAACCACTTTTCCATAAACAAGGTCTAAATCATGTTTGGTTGCCCTCCGTATACGTTTTAAACATAACTGTTCAAACTAGATGATAGGGACACTATGGACAATTTTCAGCAAGTTGCAGCAATTGAAATACAGAAATAACCACTTTTCCATAAACAAGGTCTAAAATCACGTTTGATGCACTCTGGATACAATGTTTTAAACATAACTGTTCAAACCAAACTGATATATTGACACTGTGGACAATTTTCAGCAAGTTGCAGCATTTGAAATACAGAAATAACTATTTTTCCATAAACAAGGTCTAAAATCATGTTTGATGCACTCTGGATACAATGTTTTACACATAATTGTTCAAACTAGACTTATATTGACACTGTGGACAATTTTCTGCAAGTTGCAGCATTGAAATACAGAAATAACCATTTTTCCATAAACAAGGTCTAAAATCAAGTTTGATGCACTCTGGATACAATGTTTTAGACATAATTGTTCAAAGTAGATGATAGGCACACTGTGGACAATTTATAGCAAGTTGCAGCAATTGCACTACAGAAATAACCACTTTTCCATAAACAAGGTCTAAAATCATGTTTGATGCACTCTGGATACAATGTTTTAAACATAAGTGTTAAAACCAGACTGATATTGACATTGTGGACAATTTTCTGCAAGTTGCAGCATTGAAATACAGAAATAACAATTTTTCCATAAACAAGGTCTAAAATCAAGTTTGATGCACTCTGGATACAATGTTTTAGACATAATTGTTCAAACTAGATGATAGGGACACTGTGGACCATTTTTAGCAAGTTGCAGCAATTGCACTACAGAAATAACCACTTTTCCATAAACAAGGTCTAAAATCATGTTTGATGCACTCTGGATACAATGTTTTAAACATAAGTGTTCAAACCAGACTGATATTGACACTGTGGACAATTTTCTGCAAGTTGCAGCATTGAAATACAGAAATAACCACTTTTCCATAAACAAGGTCTAAAATCATGTTTGATGCACTCTGGATACAATGTTATAAACATAACTGTTAAAACCAGACTGATATTGACACTGTGGACAATTTTCTGCAAGTTGCAGCATTGAAATACAGAAATAACCATTTTTCCATAAACAAGGTCTAAAATCATGTTTGATACACTCTGGATACAATGTTTTATACATAATTGTTCAAACTAGACTTATATTGACACTGTGGACAATTTTCTGCAAGTTGCATTATTGAAATACAGAAATAACCACTTTTCCATAAACAAGGTCTAAAATCATGTTTGATGCACTCTGGATACAATGTTTTACACATAAGTGTTCAAACTAGACTTATATTGACACTGTGGACAATTTTCTGCAAGTTGCAGCATTGAAATACAGAAATAACCACTTTTCCATAAACAAGGTCTAAAATCATGTTTGATGCACTCTGGATACAATGTTTTAAACATAACTGTTCAAACCAGACTGATATTGACACTGTGGACAATTTTCTGCAAGTTGCAGCATTGAAATACAGAAATAACCACTTTTCCATAAACAAGGTCTAAAATCATGTTTGATGCACTCTGGATACAATGTTTTAAACATAAGTGTTCAAACCAGACTGATATTGACACTGTGGACAATTTTCAGCAAGTTGCAGCATTGAAATACAGAAGTAACCACTTTTCCATAAACAAGGTCTAAATCATGTTTGGTTGCACTCTGGAAGTAATTTTTTTACAGAACTGTTCAAACTCGATGAATAGGAACACTAATGGACAGTTTTCAGCAAGTTGCAGCAATTGAACTACAGAAATAACCACTTTTCCATAAACAAGGTCTAAATCATGTTTGGTTGCCCTCCGTATACGTTTTAAACATAACTGTTCAAACTAGATGATAGGAACACTATGGACAATTTTCAGCAAGTTGCAGCAATTGAAATACAGAAATAACCACTTTTCCATAAACAAGGTCTAAAATCATGTTTGAAGCACTCTGGATACAATGTTTTAAACATAAGTGTTCAAACCAGACTGATAGGGACACTGTGGACAATTTTTTGCAAGTTGCAGCATTGAAATACAGAAATAACCACTTTTCCATAAACAAGGTCTAAAATCATGTTTGATGCACTCTGGATACAATGTTTTAAACATAAGTGTTCAAACCAGACTGATATTGACACTGTGGACAATTTTCAGCAAGTTGCAGCATTGAAATACAGAAGTAACCACTTTTCCATAAACAAGGTCTAAATCATGTTTGGTTGCACTCTGGAAGTAATTTTTTTACAGAACTGTTCAAACTCGATGAATAGGAACACTAATGGACAGTTTTCAGCAAGTTGCAGCAATTGCACTACAGAAATAACCACTTTTCCATAAACAAGGTCTAAAATCATGTTTGATGCACTCTGGATACAATGTTTTAAACATAAGTGTTAAAACCAGACTGATATTGACATTGTGGACAATTTTCTGCAAGTTGCAGCATTGAAATACAGAAATAACAATTTTTCCATAAACAAGGTCTAAAATCAAGTTTGATGCACTCTGGATACAATGTTTTAGACATAATTGTTCAAACTAGATGATAGGGACACTGTGGACCATTTTTAGCAAGTTGCAGCAATTGCACTACAGAAATAACCACTTTTCCATAAACAAGGTCTAAAATCATGTTTGATGCACTCTGGAGACAATGTTTTAAACATAAGTGTTCAAACCAGACTGATATTGACACTGTGGACAATTTTCTGCAAGTTGCAGCATTGAAATACAGAAATAACCACTTTTCCATAAACAAGGTCTAAAATCATGTTTGATGCACTCTGGATACAATGTTATAAACATAACTGTTAAAACCAGACTGATATATTGACACTGTGGACAATTTTCTGCAAGTTGCAGCATTGAAATACAGAAATAACCATTTTTCCATAAACAAGGTCTAAAATCAAGTTTGATGCACTCTGGATACAATGTTTTAGACATAATTGTTCAAACTAGATGATAGGGACACGGTGGACAATTTTTAGCAAGTTGCAGCAATTGCACTACAGAAATAACCACTTTTCCATAAACAAGGTCTAAAATCATGTTTGATGCACTCTGGATACAATGTTTTAAACATAAGTGTTCAAACCAGACTGATAGGGACACTGTGGACAATTTTCAGCAAGTTGCAGCATTGAAATACAGAAATAACCACTTTTCCATAAACAAGGTATAAAATCATGTTTGATGGACTCTGGATACAATGTTTTAAACATAACTGTTAAAACCAGACTGATATTGACACTGTGGACAATTTTCTGCAAGTTGCAGCATTGAAATACAGAAATAACCACTTTTCCATAAACAAGGTCTAAAATCACGTTTGATGCACTCTGGATACAATGTTTTAAACATAACTGTTCAAACCAAACTGATATATTGACACTGTGGACAATTTTCAGCAAGTTGCAGCATTTGAAATACAGAAATAACTATTTTTCCATAAACAAGGTCTAAAATCATGTTTGATGCACTCTGGATACAATGTTTTACACATAATTGTTCAAACTAGACTTATATTGACACTGTGGACAATTTTCTGCAAGTTGCAGCATTGAAATACAGAAATAACCATTTTTCCATAAACAAGGTCTAAAATCAAGTTTGATGCACTCTGGATACAATGTTTTAGACATAATTGTTCAAAGTAGATGATAGGCACACTGTGGACAATTTATAGCAAGTTGCAGCAATTGCACTACAGAAATAACCACTTTTCCATAAACAAGGTCTAAAATCATGTTTGATGCACTCTGGATACAATGTTTTAAACATAAGTGTTAAAACCAGACTGATATTGACATTGTGGACAATTTTCTGCAAGTTGCAGCATTGAAATACAGAAATAACAATTTTTCCATAAACAAGGTCTAAAATCAAGTTTGATGCACTCTGGATACAATGTTTTAGACATAATTGTTCAAACTAGATGATAGGGACACTGTGGACCATTTTTAGCAAGTTGCAGCAATTGCACTACAGAAATAACCACTTTTCCATAAACAAGGTCTAAAATCATGTTTGATGCACTCTGGATACAATGTTTTAAACATAAGTGTTCAAACCAGACTGATATTGACACTGTGGACAATTTTCTGCAAGTTGCAGCATTGAAATACAGAAATAACCACTTTTCCATAAACAAGGTCTAAAATCATGTTTGATGCACTCTGGATACAATGTTATAAACATAACTGTTAAAACCAGACTGATATTGACACTGTGGACAATTTTCTGCAAGTTGCAGCATTGAAATACAGAAATAACCATTTTTCCATAAACAAGGTCTAAAATCATGTTTGATACACTCTGGATACAATGTTTTATACATAATTGTTCAAACTAGACTTATATTGACACTGTGGACAATTTTCTGCAAGTTGCATTATTGAAATACAGAAATAACCACTTTTCCATAAACAAGGTCTAAAATCATGTTTGATGCACTCTGGATACAATGTTTTACACATAATTGTTCAAACTAGACTTATATTGACACTGTGGACAATTTTCTGCAAGTTGCAGCATTGAAATACAGAAATAACCACTTTTCCATAAACAAGGTCTAAAATCATGTTTGATGCACTCTGGATACAATGTTTTAAACATAACTGTTCAAACCAGACTGATATTGACACTGTGGACAATTTTCTGCAAGTTGCAGCATTGAAATACAGAAATAACCACTTTTCCATAAACAAGGTCTAAAATCATGTTTGATGCACTCTGGATACAATGTTTTAAACATAACTGTTCAAACCAGACTGATATATTGACACTGTGGACAATTTTCAGCAAGTTGCAGCATTTGAAATACAGAAATAACAATTTTTCCATAAACAAGGTCTAAAATCAAGTTTGATGCACTCTGGATACAATGTTTTAGACATAATTGTTCAAACTAGATGATAGGGACACTGTGGACAATTTTCAGCAAGTTGCAGCAATTGCACTACAGAAATAACCACTTTTCCATAAACAAGGTCTAAAATCATGTTTGATGCACTCTGGATACAATGTTTTAAACATAAGTGTTCAAACCAGACTGATATTGACACTGTGGACAATTTTCAGCAAGTTGCAGCATTGAAATACAGAAGTAACCACTTTTCCATAAACAAGGTCTAAATCATGTTTGGTTGCACTCTGGAAGTAATTTTTTTACAGAACTGTTCAAACTCGATGAATAGGAACACTAATGGACAGTTTTCAGCAAGTTGCAGCAATTGAACTACAGAAATAACCACTTTTCCATAAACAAGGTCTAAAATCATGTTTGATGCACTCTGGATACAATGTTTTAAACATAAGTGTTCAAACCAGACTGATAGGGACACTGTGGACAATTTTCAGCAAGTTGCAGCATTGAAATACAGAAATAACCACTTTTCCATAAACAAGGTATAAAATCATGTTTGATGGACTCTGGATACAATGTTTTAAACATAACTGTTAAAACCAGACTGATATTGACACTGTGGACAATTTTCTGCAAGTTGCAGCATTGAAATACAGAAATAACCACTTTTCCATAAACAAGGTCTAAAATCATGTTTGATGCACTCTGGATACAATGTTTTAAACATAACTGTTCAAACCAGACTGATATATTGACACTGTGGACAATTTTCAGCAAGTTGCAGCATTTGAAATACAGAAATAACTATTTTTCCATAAACAAGGTCTAAAATCAAGTTTGATGCACTCTGGATACAATGTTTTAGACATAATTGTTCAAACTAGATGATAGGGACACTGTGGACCATTTTTAGCAAGTTGCAGCAATTGCACTACAGAAATAACAACTTTTCCATAAACAAGGTCTAAAATCATGTTTGATGCACTCTGGATACAATGTTTTAAACATAAGTGTTCAAACCAGACTGATATTGACACTGTGGACAATTTTCTGCAAGTTGCAGCATTGAAATACAGAAATAACCACTTTTCCATAAACAAGGTCTAAAATCATGTTTGATGCACTCTGGATACAATGTTATAAACATAACTGTTAAAACCAGACTGATATTGACACTGTGGACAATTTTCAGCAAGTTGCAGCATTGAAATACAGAAACAACCATTTTTCCATAAACAAGGTCTAAAATCAAGTTTGATGCACTCTGGATACAATGTTTTAGACATAATTGTTCAAACTAGATGATAGGGACACTGTGGACAATTTTTAGCAAGTTGCAGCAATTGCACTACAGAAATAACCACTTTTCCATAAACAAGGTCTAAAATCATGTTTGATGCACTCTGGATACAATGTTTTAAACATAAGTGTTCAAACCAGACTGATATTGACACTGTGGACAATTTTCAGCAAGTTGCAGCATTGAAATACAGAAATAACCACTTTTCCATAAACAAGGTATAAAATCATGTTTGATGCACTCTGGATACAATGTTGTAAACATAAGTGTTAAAACCAGACTGAGATTGACATTGTGGACAATTTTCTGCAAGTTGCAGCATTGAAATACAGAAATAAAATGTTTTCCATAAACAAGGTCTAAAATCAAGTTTGATGCACTCTGGATACAATGTTTTAGACATAATTGTTCAAACTAGATGATAGGGACACTGTGGACCATTTTTAGCAAGTTGCAGCAATTGCACTACAGAAATAACCACTTTTCCATAAACAAGGTCTAAAATCATGTTTGATGCACTCTGGATACAATGTTTTAAACATAAGTGTTCAAACCAGACTGATATTGACACTGTGGACAATTTTCTGCAAGTTGCAGCATTGAAATACAGAAATAACCACTTTTCCATAAACAAGGTCTAAAATCATGTTTGATGCACTCTGGATACAATGTTATAAACATAACTGTTAAAACCAGACTGATATTGACACTGTGGACAATTTTCTGCAAGTTGCAGCATTGAAATACAGAAATAACAATTTTTCCATAAACAAGGTCTAAAATCAAGTTTGATGCACTCTGGATACAATGTTTTAGACATAATTGTTCAAACTAGATGATAGGGACACTGTGGACAATTTTTAGCAAGTTGCAGCAATTGCACTACAGAAATAACCACTTTTCCATAAACAAGGTCTAAAATCATGTTTGATGCACTCTGGATACAATGTTTTAAACATAAGTGTTCAAACCAGACTGATAGGGACACTGTGGACAATTTTCAGCAAGTTGCAGCATTGAAATACAGAAATAACCACTTTTCCATAAACAAGGTATAAAATCATGTTTGATGGACTCTGGATACAATGTTTTAAACATAACTGTTAAAACCAGACTGATATTGACACTGTGGACAATTTTCTGCAAGTTGCAGCATTGAAATACAGAAATAACCACTTTTCCATAAACAAGGTCTAAAATCATGTTTGATGCACTCTGGATACAATGTTTTAAACATAACTGTTCAAACCAGACTGATATATTGACACTGTGGACAATTTTCAGCAAGTTGCAGCATTTGAAATACAGAAATAACAATTTTTCCATAAACAAGGTCTAAAATCAAGTTTGATGCACTCTGGATACAATGTTTTAGACATAATTGTTCAAACTAGATGATAGGGACACTGTGGACAATTTTCAGCAAGTTGCAGCAATTGCACTACAGAAATAACCACTTTTCCATAAACAAGGTCTAAAATCATGTTTGATGCACTCTGGATACAATGTTTTAAACATAAGTGTTCAAACCAGACTGATATTGACACTGTGGACAATTTTCAGCAAGTTGCAACATTGAAATGCAGAAATAAGCACTTTTCCATAAACAAGCTCTAAATCATGTTTGAAGCACTCTGGATGTCCAATTTTTGCTGTGCTGTGTCTAGGTTGAGATGAAATGAACGCCGTGGACAGTTTTCAGCAAGTTGAAACATTGAAATGCAAAAATAAGCACTTTTCCATAAACAAGCTCTAAATCATGTTTGATGCACTCTGGATATCCAATTTTTGCTGTGCTGTGTCTAGGTTGAGATGAAATGAACGCCGTGGACAGTTTTCAGCAAGTTGAAACATTGAAATGCAGAAATAAGCACTTTTCCATAAACAAGCTCTAAATCATGTTTGAAGCACTCTGGATAAAAAAATGTTTTTGTTATGTTTATTCGAGATGTTATGAAAACACTGTAGACTGTTTTCAGCAAGTTACAACATTGAAATGCAGAAATAAGCACTTTTCCATAAACAAGCTCTAAATCATGTTTGATGCACTCTGGATATCCAATTTTTGCTGTGCTGTGTCTAGGTTGAGATGAAATGAACGCCGTGGACAGTTTTCAGCAAGTTGAAACATTGAAATGCAAAAATAAGCACTTTTCCATAAACAAGCTCTAAATCATGTTTGAAGCACTCTGGAATAAAAAATGTTTTTATGTTTATTCGAGATGTTATGAAAACACTGTAGACTGTTTTCAGCAAGTTACAACATTGAAATGAAGAAATAAGCACTTTTCCATAAACAAGCTCTAAATCATGTTTGATGCACTCTGGATATCCAATTTTTGCTGTGCTGTGTCTAGGTTGAGATGAAATGAACGCCGTGGACAGTTTTCAGCAAGTTGAAACATTGAAATGCAGAAATAAGCACTTTTCCATAAACAAGCTCTAAATCATGTTTGAAGCACTCTGGATAAAAAAATGTTTTTGTTATGTTTATTCGAGATGTTATGAAAACACTGTAGACTGTTTTCAGCAAGTTACAACATTGAAATGCAGAAATAAGCACTTTTCCATAAACAAGCTCTAAATCATGTTTGATGCACTCTGGATATCCAATTTTTGCTGTGCTGTGTATAGGTTGAGATGAAATGAACGCCGTGGACAGTTTTCAGCAAGTTGAAACATTGAAATGCAGAAATAAGCACTTTTCCATAAACAAGCTCTAAATCATGTTTGATGCACTCTGGATATCCAATTTTTGCTGTGCTGTGTATAGGTTGAGATGAAATGAACGCCGTGGACAGTTTTCAGCAAGTTGAAACATTGAAATGCAGAAATAAGCACTTTTCCATAAACAAGCTCTAAATCATGTTTGAAGCACTCTGGATAAAAAAATGTTTTTGTTATGTTTATTCGAGATGTTATGAAAACACTGTAGACTGTTTTCAGCAAGTTACAACATTGAAATGCAGAAATAAGCACTTTTCCATAAACAAGCTCTAAATCATGTTTGATGCACTCTGGATATCCAATTTTTGCTGTGCTGTGTCTAGGTTGAGATGAAATGAACGCCGTGGACAGTTTTCAGCAAGTTGAAACATTGAAATGCAGAAATAAGCACTTTTCCATAAACAAGCTCTAAATCATGTTTGAAGCACTCTGGATAAAAAAATGTTTTTGTTATGTTTATTCGAGATGTTATGAAAACACTGTAGACTGTTTTCAGCAAGTTACAACATTGAAATGCAGAAATAAGCACTTTTCCATAAACAAGCTCTAAATCATGTTTGATGCACTCTGGATATCCAATTTTTGCTGTGCTGTGTCTAGGTTGAGATGAAATGAACGCCGTGGACAGTTTTCAGCAAGTTGAAACATTGAAATGCAAAAATAAGCACTTTTCCATAAACAAGCTCTAAATCATGTTTGAAGCACTCTGGAATAAAAAATGTTTTTTATGTTTATTCGAGATGTTATGAAAACACTGTAGACTGTTTTCAGCAAGTTACAACATTGAAATGAAGAAATAAGCACTTTTCCATAAACAAGCTCTAAATCATGTTTGATGCACTCTGGATATCCAATTTTTGCTGTGCTGTGTCTAGGTTGAGATGAAATGAACGCCGTGGACAGTTTTCAGCAAGTTGAAACATTGAAATGCAGAAATAAGCACTTTTCCATAAACAAGCTCTAAATCATGTTTGAAGCACTCTGGATAAAAAAATGTTTTTGTTATGTTTATTCGAGATGTTATGAAAACACTGTAGACTGTTTTCAGCAAGTTACAACATTGAAATGCAGAAATAAGCACTTTTCCATAAACAAGCTCTAAATCATGTTTGATGCACTCTGGATATCCAATTTTTGCTGTGCTGTGTATAGGTTGAGATGAAATGAACGCCGTGGACAGTTTTCAGCAAGTTGAAACATTGAAATGCAGAAATAAGCACTTTTCCATAAACAAGCTCTAAATCATGTTTGATGCACTCTGGATATCCAATTTTTGCTGTGCTGTGTATAGGTTGAGATGAAATGAACGCCGTGGACAGTTTTCAGCAAGTTGAAACATTGAAATGCAGAAATAAGCACTTTTCCATAAACAAGCTCTAAATCATGTTTGAAGCACTCTGGATAAAAAAATGTTTTTGTTATGTTTATTCGAGATGTTATGAAAACACTGTAGACTGTTTTCAGCAAGTTACAACATTGAAATGCAGAAATAAGCACTTTTCCATAAACAAGCTCTAAATCATGTTTGATGCACTCTGGATATCCAATTTTTGCTGTGCTGTGTCTAGGTTGAGATGAAATGAACGCCGTGGACAGTTTTCAGCAAGTTGAAACATTGAAATGCAGAAATAAGCACTTTTCCATAAACAAGCTCTAAATCATGTTTGAAGCACTCTGGATAAAAAAATGTTTTTGTTATGTTTATTCGAGATGTTATGAAAACACTGTAGACTGTTTTCAGCAAGTTACAACATTGAAATGCAGAAATAAGCACTTTTCCATAAACAAGCTCTAAATCATGTTTGATGCACTCTGGATATCCAATTTTTGCTGTGCTGTGTCTAGGTTGAGATGAAATGAACGCCGTGGACAGTTTTCAGCAAGTTGAAACATTGAAATGCAAAAATAAGCACTTTTCCATAAACAAGCTCTAAATCATGTTTGAAGCACTCTGGAATAAAAAATGTTTTTTATGTTTATTCGAGATGTTATGAAAACACTGTAGACTGTTTTCAGCAAGTTACAACATTGAAATGAAGAAATAAGCACTTTTCCATAAACAAGCTCTAAATCATGTTTGATGCACTCTGGATATCCAATTTTTGCTGTGCTGTGTCTAGGTTGAGATGAAATGAACGCCGTGGACAGTTTTCAGCAAGTTGAAACATTGAAATGCAGAAATAAGCACTTTTCCATAAACAAGCTCTAAATCATGTTTGAAGCACTCTGGATAAAAAAATGTTTTTGTTATGTTTATTCGAGATGTTATGAAAACACTGTAGACTGTTTTCAGCAAGTTACAACATTGAAATGCAGAAATAAGCACTTTTCCATAAACAAGCTCTAAATCATGTTTGATGCACTCTGGATATCCAATTTTTGCTGTGCTGTGTATAGGTTGAGATGAAATGAACGCCGTGGACAGTTTTCAGCAAGTTGAAACATTGAAATGCAGAAATAAGCACTTTTCCATAAACAAGCTCTAAATCATGTTTGATGCACTCTGGATATCCAATTTTTGCTGTGCTGTGTATAGGTTGAGATGAAATGAACGCCGTGGACAGTTTTCAGCAAGTTGAAACATTGAAATGCAGAAATAAGCACTTTTCCATAAACAAGCTCTAAATCATGTTTGAAGCACTCTGGATAAAAAAATGTTTTTGTTATGTTTATTCGAGATGTTATGAAAACACTGTAGACTGTTTTCAGCAAGTTACAACATTGAAATGCAGAAATAAGCACTTTTCCATAAACAAGCTCTAAATCATGTTTGATGCACTCTGGATATCCAATTTTTGCTGTGCTGTGTCTAGGTTGAGATGAAATGAACGCCGTGGACAGTTTTCAGCAAGTTGCAACATTGAAATGCAGAAATAAGCACTTTTCCATAAACAAGCTCTAAATCATGTTTGATGCACTCTGGATAAAAAAATGTTTTTGTATGTTTATTCGAGATGTTATGAAAACACTGTAGACTGTTTTCAGCAAGTTACAACATTGAAATGCAGAAATAAGCACTTTTCCATAAACAAGCTCTAAATCATGTTTGATGCACTCTGGATATCCAATTTTTGCTGTGCTGTGTCTAGGTTGAGATGAAATGAACGCCGTGGACAGTTTTCAGCAAGTTGCAACATTGAAATGCAGAAATAAGCACTTTTCCATAAACAAGCTCTAAATCATGTTTGATGCACTCTGGATATCCAATTTTTGCTGTGCTGTGTATAGGTTGAGATGAAATGAACGCCGTGGACAGTTTTCAGCAAGTTGAAACATTGAAATGCAGAAATAAGCACTTTTCCATAAACAAGCTCTAAATCATGTTTGAAGCACTCTGGATAAAAAAATGTTTTTGTTATGTTTATTCGAGATGTTATGAAAACACTGTAGACTGTTTTCAGCAAGTTACAACATTGAAATGCAGAAATAAGCACTTTTCCATAAACAAGCTCTAAATCATGTTTGAAGCACTCTGGATATCCAATTTTTGCTGTGCTGTGTCTAGGTTGAGATGAAATGAACGCCGTGGACAGTTTTCAGCAAGTTGAAACATTGAAATGCAGAAATAAGCACTTTTCCATAAACAAGCTCTAAATCATGTTTGAAGCATTCTGGATAAAAAAATGTTTTTGTTATGTTTATTCGAGATGTTATGAAAACACTGTAGACTGTTTTCAGCAAGTTACAACATTGAAATGCAGAAATAAGCACTTTTCCATAAACAAGCTCTAAATCATGTTTGATGCACTCTGGATATCCAATTTTTGCTGTGCTGTGTCTAGGTTGAGATGAAATGAACGCCGTGGACAGTTTTCAGCAAGTTGCAACATTGAAATGCAGAAATAAGCACTTTTCCATAAACAAGCTCTAAATCATGTTTGATGCACTCTGGATAAAAAAATGTTTTTGTATGTTTATTCGAGATGTTATGAAAACACTGTAGACTGTTTTCAGCAAGTTACAACATTGAAATGCAGAAATAAGCACTTTTCCATAAACAAGCTCTAAATCATGTTTGATGCACTCTGGATATCCAATTTTTGCTGTGCTGTGTCTAGGTTGAGATGAAATGAACGCCGTGGACAGTTTTCAGCAAGTTGCAACATTGAAATGCAGAAATAAGCACTTTTCCATAAACAAGCTCTAAATCATGTTTGATGCACTCTGGATATCCAATTTTTGCTGTGCTGTGTATAGGTTGAGATGAAATGAACGCCGTGGACAGTTTTCAGCAAGTTGAAACATTGAAATGCAGAAATAAGCACTTTTCCATAAACAAGCTCTAAATCATGTTTGAAGCACTCTGGATAAAAAAATGTTTTTGTTATGTTTATTCGAGATGTTATGAAAACACTGTAGACTGTTTTCAGCAAGTTACAACATTGAAATGCAGAAATAAGCACTTTTCCATAAACAAGCTCTAAATCATGTTTGATGCACTCTGGATATCCAATTTTTGCTGTGCTGTGTCTAGGTTGAGATGAAATGAACGCCGTGGACAGTTTTCAGCAAGTTGAAACATTGAAATGCAAAAATAAGCACTTTTCCATAAACAAGCTCTAAATCATGTTTGAAGCACTCTGGAATAAAAAATGTTTTTTATGTTTATTCGAGATGTTATGAAAACACTGTAGACTGTTTTCAGCAAGTTACAACATTGAAATGAAGAAATAAGCACTTTTCCATAAACAAGCTCTAAATCATGTTTGATGCACTCTGGATATCCAATTTTTGCTGTGCTGTGTCTAGGTTGAGATGAAATGAACGCCGTGGACAGTTTTCAGCAAGTTGAAACATTGAAATGCAGAAATAAGCACTTTTCCATAAACAAGCTCTAAATCATGTTTGAAGCACTCTGGATAAAAAAATGTTTTTGTTATGTTTATTCGAGATGTTATGAAAACACTGTAGACTGTTTTCAGCAAGTTACAACATTGAAATGCAGAAATAAGCACTTTTCCATAAACAAGCTCTAAATCATGTTTGATGCACTCTGGATATCCAATTTTTGCTGTGCTGTGTATAGGTTGAGATGAAATGAACGCCGTGGACAGTTTTCAGCAAGTTGAAACATTGAAATGCAGAAATAAGCACTTTTCCATAAACAAGCTCTAAATCATGTTTGATGCACTCTGGATATCCAATTTTTGCTGTGCTGTGTATAGGTTGAGATGAAATGAACGCCGTGGACAGTTTTCAGCAAGTTGAAACATTGAAATGCAGAAATAAGCACTTTTCCATAAACAAGCTCTAAATCATGTTTGAAGCACTCTGGATAAAAAAATGTTTTTGTTATGTTTATTCGAGATGTTATGAAAACACTGTAGACTGTTTTCAGCAAGTTACAACATTGAAATGCAGAAATAAGCACTTTTCCATAAACAAGCTCTAAATCATGTTTGATGCACTCTGGATATCCAATTTTTGCTGTGCTGTGTCTAGGTTGAGATGAAATGAACGCCGTGGACAGTTTTCAGCAAGTTGAAACATTGAAATGCAGAAATAAGCACTTTTCCATAAACAAGCTCTAAATCATGTTTGAAGCACTCTGGATAAAAAAATGTTTTTGTTATGTTTATTCGAGATGTTATGAAAACACTGTAGACTGTTTTCAGCAAGTTACAACATTGAAATGCAGAAATAAGCACTTTTCCATAAACAAGCTCTAAATCATGTTTGATGCACTCTGGATATCCAATTTTTGCTGTGCTGTGTCTAGGTTGAGATGAAATGAACGCCGTGGACAGTTTTCAGCAAGTTGAAACATTGAAATGCAAAAATAAGCACTTTTCCATAAACAAGCTCTAAATCATGTTTGAAGCACTCTGGAATAAAAAATGTTTTGTTATGTTTATTCGAGATGTTATGAAAACACTGTAGACTGTTTTCAGCAAGTTACAACATTGAAATGCAGAAATAAGCACTTTTCCATAAACAAGCTCTAAATCATGTTTGATGCACTCTGGATATCCAATTTTTGCTGTGCTGTGTCTAGGTTGAGATGAAATGAACGCCGTGGACAGTTTTCAGCAAGTTGAAACATTGAAATGCAGAAATAAGCACTTTTCCATAAACAAGCTCTAAATCATGTTTGAAGCACTCTGGATAAAAAAATGTTTTTGTTATGTTTATTCGAGATGTTATGAAAACACTGTAGACTGTTTTCAGCAAGTTACAACATTGAAATGCAGAAATAAGCACTTTTCCATAAACAAGCTCTAAATCATGTTTGATGCACTCTGGATATCCAATTTTTGCTGTGCTGTGTATAGGTTGAGATGAAATGAACGCCGTGGACAGTTTTCAGCAAGTTGAAACATTGAAATGCAGAAATAAGCACTTTTCCATAAACAAGCTCTAAATCATGTTTGATGCACTCTGGATATCCAATTTTTGCTGTGCTGTGTATAGGTTGAGATGAAATGAACGCCGTGGACAGTTTTCAGCAAGTTGAAACATTGAAATGCAGAAATAAGCACTTTTCCATAAACAAGCTCTAAATCATGTTTGAAGCACTCTGGATAAAAAAATGTTTTTGTTATGTTTATTCGAGATGTTATGAAAACACTGTAGACTGTTTTCAGCAAGTTACAACATTGAAATGCAGAAATAAGCACTTTTCCATAAACAAGCTCTAAATCATGTTTGATGCACTCTGGATATCCAATTTTTGCTGTGCTGTGTCTAGGTTGAGATGAAATGAACGCCGTGGACAGTTTTCAGCAAGTTGCAACATTGAAATGCAGAAATAAGCACTTTTCCATAAACAAGCTCTAAATCATGTTTGATGCACTCTGGATAAAAAAATGTTTTTGTATGTTTATTCGAGATGTTATGAAAACACTGTAGACTGTTTTCAGCAAGTTACAACATTGAAATGCAGAAATAAGCACTTTTCCATAAACAAGCTCTAAATCATGTTTGATGCACTCTGGATATCCAATTTTTGCTGTGCTGTGTCTAGGTTGAGATGAAATGAACGCCGTGGACAGTTTTCAGCAAGTTGCAACATTGAAATGCAGAAATAAGCACTTTTCCATAAACAAGCTCTAAATCATGTTTGATGCACTCTGGATATCCAATTTTTGCTGTGCTGTGTATAGGTTGAGATGAAATGAACGCCGTGGACAGTTTTCAGCAAGTTGAAACATTGAAATGCAGAAATAAGCACTTTTCCATAAACAAGCTCTAAATCATGTTTGAAGCACTCTGGATAAAAAAATGTTTTTGTTATGTTTATTCGAGATGTTATGAAAACACTGTAGACTGTTTTCAGCAAGTTACAACATTGAAATGCAGAAATAAGCACTTTTCCATAAACAAGCTCTAAATCATGTTTGATGCACTCTGGATATCCAATTTTTGCTGTGCTGTGTCTAGGTTGAGATGAAATGAACGCCGTGGACAGTTTTCAGCAAGTTGAAACATTGAAATGCAGAAATAAGCACTTTTCCATAAACAAGCTCTAAATCATGTTTGAAGCACTCTGGATAAAAAAATGTTTTTGTTATGTTTATTCGAGATGTTATGAAAACACTGTAGACTGTTTTCAGCAAGTTACAACATTGAAATGCAGAAATAAGCACTTTTCCATAAACAAGCTCTAAATCATGTTTGATGCACTCTGGATATCCAATTTTTGCTGTGCTGTGTCTAGGTTGAGATGAAATGAACGCCGTGGACAGTTTTCAGCAAGTTGCAACATTGAAATGCAGAAATAAGCACTTTTCCATAAACAAGCTCTAAATCATGTTTGATGCACTCTGGATAAAAAAATGTTTTTGTATGTTTATTCGAGATGTTATGAAAACACTGTAGACTGTTTTCAGCAAGTTACAACATTGAAATGCAGAAATAAGCACTTTTCCATAAACAAGCTCTAAATCATGTTTGATGCACTCTGGATATCCAATTTTTGCTGTGCTGTGTCTAGGTTGAGATGAAATGAACGCCGTGGACAGTTTTCAGCAAGTTGCAACATTGAAATGCAGAAATAAGCACTTTTCCATAAACAAGCTCTAAATCATGTTTGATGCACTCTGGATATCCAATTTTTGCTGTGCTGTGTATAGGTTGAGATGAAATGAACGCCGTGGACAGTTTTCAGCAAGTTGAAACATTGAAATGCAGAAATAAGCACTTTTCCATAAACAAGCTCTAAATCATGTTTGAAGCACTCTGGATAAAAAAATGTTTTTGTTATGTTTATTCGAGATGTTATGAAAACACTGTAGACTGTTTTCAGCAAGTTACAACATTGAAATGCAGAAATAAGCACTTTTCCATAAACAAGCTCTAAATCATGTTTGATGCACTCTGGATATCCAATTTTTGCTGTGCTGTGTCTAGGTTGAGATGAAATGAACGCCGTGGACAGTTTTCAGCAAGTTGAAACATTGAAATGCAGAAATAAGCACTTTTCCATAAACAAGCTCTAAATCATGTTTGAAGCACTCTGGATAAAAAAATGTTTTTGTTATGTTTATTCGAGATGTTATGAAAACACTGTAGACTGTTTTCAGCAAGTTACAACATTGAAATGCAGAAATAAGCACTTTTCCATAAACAAGCTCTAAATCATGTTTGATGCACTCTGGATATCCAATTTTTGCTGTGCTGTGTCTAGGTTGAGATGAAATGAACGCCGTGGACAGTTTTCAGCAAGTTGCAACATTGAAATGCAGAAATAAGCACTTTTCCATAAACAAGCTCTAAATCATGTTTGATGCACTCTGGATATCCAATTTTTGCTGTGCTGTGTATAGGTTGAGATGAAATGAACGCCGTGGACAGTTTTCAGCAAGTTGAAACATTGAAATGCAGAAATAAGCACTTTTCCATAAACAAGCTCTAAATCATGTTTGAAGCACTCTGGATAAAAAAATGTTTTTGTTATGTTTATTCGAGATGTTATGAAAACACTGTAGACTGTTTTCAGCAAGTTACAACATTGAAATGCAGAAATAAGCACTTTTCCATAAACAAGCTCTAAATCATGTTTGATGCACTCTGGATATCCAATTTTTGCTGTGCTGTGTCTAGGTTGAGATGAAATGAACGCCGTGGACAGTTTTCAGCAAGTTGCAACATTGAAATGCAGAAATAAGCACTTTTCCATAAACAAGCTCTAAATCATGTTTGATGCACTCTGGATAAAAAAATGTTTTTGTATGTTTATTCGAGATGTTATGAAAACACTGTAGACTGTTTTCAGCAAGTTACAACATTGAAATGCAGAAATAAGCACTTTTCCATAAACAAGCTCTAAATCATGTTTGATGCACTCTGGATATCCAATTTTTGCTGTGCTGTGTCTAGGTTGAGATGAAATGAACGCCGTGGACAGTTTTCAGCAAGTTGCAACATTGAAATGCAGAAATAAGCACTTTTCCATAAACAAGCTCTAAATCATGTTTGATGCACTCTGGATATCCAATTTTTGCTGTGCTGTGTATAGGTTGAGATGAAATGAACGCCGTGGACAGTTTTCAGCAAGTTGAAACATTGAAATGCAGAAATAAGCACTTTTCCATAAACAAGCTCTAAATCATGTTTGAAGCACTCTGGATAAAAAAATGTTTTTGTTATGTTTATTCGAGATGTTATGAAAACACTGTAGACTGTTTTCAGCAAGTTACAACATTGAAATGCAGAAATAAGCACTTTTCCATAAACAAGCTCTAAATCATGTTTGATGCACTCTGGATATCCAATTTTTGCTGTGCTGTGTCTAGGTTGAGATGAAATGAACGCCGTGGACAGTTTTCAGCAAGTTGAAACATTGAAATGCAGAAATAAGCACTTTTCCATAAACAAGCTCTAAATCATGTTTGAAGCACTCTGGATAAAAAAATGTTTTTGTTATGTTTATTCGAGATGTTATGAAAACACTGTAGACTGTTTTCAGCAAGTTACAACATTGAAATGCAGAAATAAGCACTTTTCCATAAACAAGCTCTAAATCATGTTTGATGCACTCTGGATATCCAATTTTTGCTGTGCTGTGTCTAGGTTGAGATGAAATGAACGCCGTGGACAGTTTTCAGCAAGTTGCAACATTGAAATGCAGAAATAAGCACTTTTCCATAAACAAGCTCTAAATCATGTTTGAAGCACTCTGGATAAAAAATGTTTTTGTTATGTTTATTCGAGATGTTATGAAAACACTGTAGACTGTTTTCAGCAAGTTACAACATTGAAATGCAGAAATAAGCACTTTTCCATAAACAAGCTCTAAATCATGTTTGATGCACTCTGGATATCCAATTTTTGCTGTGCTGTGTCTAGGTTGAGATGAAATGAACGCCGTGGACAGTTTTCAGCAAGTTGAAACATTGAAATGCAGAAATAAGCACTTTTCCATAAACAAGCTCTAAATCATGTTTGAAGCACTCTGGATAAAAAATGTTTTTGTTATGTTTATTCGAGATGTTATGAAAACACTGTAGACTGTTTTCAGCAAGTTACAACATTGAAATGCAGAAATAAGCACTTTTCCATAAACAAGCTCTAAATCATGTTTGATGCACTCTGGATATCCAATTTTTGCTGTGCTGTGTCTAGGTTGAGATGAAATGAACGCCGTGGACAGTTTTCAGCAAGTTGCAACATTGAAATGCAGAAATAAGCACTTTTCCATAAACAAGCTCTAAATCATGTTTGATGCACTCTGGATAAAAAAATGTTTTTGTTATGTTTATTCGAGATGTTATGAAAACACTGTAGACTGTTTTCAGCAAGTTACAACATTGAAATGCAGAAATAAGCACTTTTCCATAAACAAGCTCTAAATCATGTTTGATGCACTCTGGATATCCAATTTTTGCTGTGCTGTGTCTAGGTTGAGATGAAATGAACGCCGTGGACAGTTTTCAGCAAGTTGCAACATTGAAATGCAGAAATAAGCACTTTTCCATAAACAAGCTCTAAATCATGTTTGATGCACTCTGGATATCCAATTTTTGCTGTGCTGTGTATAGGTTGAGATGAAATGAACGCCGTGGACAGTTTTCAGCAAGTTGAAACATTGAAATGCAGAAATAAGCACTTTTCCATAAACAAGCTCTAAATCATGTTTGAAGCACTCTGGATAAAAAAATGTTTTTGTTATGTTTATTCGAGATGTTATGAAAACACTGTAGACTGTTTTCAGCAAGTTACAACATTGAAATGCAGAAATAAGCACTTTTCCATAAACAAGCTCTAAATCATGTTTGATGCACTCTGGATATCCAATTTTTGCTGTGCTGTGTCTAGGTTGAGATGAAATGAACGCCGTGGACAGTTTTCAGCAAGTTGCAACATTGAAATGCAGAAATAAGCACTTTTCCATAAACAAGCTCTAAATCATGTTTGAAGCACTCTGGATAAAAAAATGTTTTTGTTATGTTTATTCGAGATGTTATGAAAACACTGTAGACTGTTTTCAGCAAGTTACAACATTGAAATGCAGAAATAAGCACTTTTCCATAAACAAGCTCTAAATCATGTTTGATGCACTCTGGATATCCAATTTTTGCTGTGCTGTGTCTAGGTTGAGATGAAATGAACGCCGTGGACAGTTTTCAGCAAGTTGCAACATTGAAATGCAGAAATAAGCACTTTTCCATAAACAAGCTCTAAATCATGTTTGAAGCACTCTGGATAAAAAAATGTTTTTGTTATGTTTATTCGAGATGTTATGAAAACACTGTAGACTGTTTTCAGCAAGTTACAACATTGAAATGCAGAAATAAGCACTTTTCCATAAACAAGCTCTAAATCATGTTTGATGCACTCTGGATATCCAATTTTTGCTGTGCTGTGTCTAGGTTGAGATGAAATGAACGCCGTGGACAGTTTTCAGCAAGTTGAAACATTGAAATGCAGAAATAAGCACTTTTCCATAAACAAGCTCTAAATCATGTTTGAAGCACTCTGGAATAAAAAATGTTTTTGTTATGTTTATTCGAGATGTTATGAAAACACTGTAGACTGTTTTCAGCAAGTTACAACATTGAAATGCAGAAATAAGCACTTTTCCATAAACAAGCTCTAAATCATGTTTGATGCACTCTGGATATCCAATTTTTGCTGTGCTGTGTCTAGGTTGAGATGAAATGAACGCCGTGGACAGTTTTCAGCAAGTTGAAACATTGAAATGCAGAAATAAGCACTTTTCCATAAACAAGCTCTAAATCATGTTTGAAGCACTCTGGATAAAAAATGTTTTTGTTATGTTTATTCGAGATGTTATGAAAACACTGTAGACTGTTTTCAGCAAGTTACAACATTGAAATGCAGAAATAAGCACTTTTCCATAAACAAGCTCTAAATCATGTTTGATGCACTCTGGATATCCAATTTTTGCTGTGCTGTGTCTAGGTTGAGATGAAATGAACGCCGTGGACAGTTTTCAGCAAGTTGCAACATTGAAATGCAGAAATAAGCACTTTTCCATAAACAAGCTCTAAATCATGTTTGAAGCACTCTGGATAAAAAAATGTTTTTGTTATGTTTATTCGAGATGTTATGAAAACACTGTAGACTGTTTTCAGCAAGTTACAACATTGAAATGCAGAAATAAGCACTTTTCCATAAACAAGCTCTAAATCATGTTTGATGCACTCTGGATATCCAATTTTTGCTGTGCTGTGTCTAGGTTGAGATGAAATGAACGCCGTGGACAGTTTTCAGCAAGTTGCAACATTGAAATGCAGAAATAAGCACTTTTCCATAAACAAGCTCTAAATCATGTTTGAAGCACTCTGGATAAAAAATGTTTTTGTTATGTTTATTCGAGATGTTATGAAAACACTGTAGACTGTTTTCAGCAAGTTACAACATTGAAATGCAGAAATAAGCACTTTTCCATAAACAAGCTCTAAATCATGTTTGATGCACTCTGGATATCCAATTTTTGCTGTGCTGTGTCTAGGTTGAGATGAAATGAACGCCGTGGACAGTTTTCAGCAAGTTGAAACATTGAAATGCAGAAATAAGCACTTTTCCATAAACAAGCTCTAAATCATGTTTGAAGCACTCTGGATAAAAAATGTTTTTGTTATGTTTATTCGAGATGTTATGAAAACACTGTAGACTGTTTTCAGCAAGTTACAACATTGAAATGCAGAAATAAGCACTTTTCCATAAACAAGCTCTAAATCATGTTTGATGCACTCTGGATATCCAATTTTTGCTGTGCTGTGTCTAGGTTGAGATGAAATGAACGCCGTGGACAGTTTTCAGCAAGTTGAAACATTGAAATGCAGAAATAAGCACTTTTCCATAAACAAGCTCTAAATCATGTTTGAAGCACTCTGGATAAAAAAATGTTTTTGTTATGTTTATTCGAGATGTTATGAAAACACTGTAGACTGTTTTCAGCAAGTTACAACATTGAAATGCAGAAATAAGCACTTTTCCATAAACAAGCTCTAAATCATGTTTGATGCACTCTGGATATCCAATTTTTGCTGTGCTGTGTCTAGGTTGAGATGAAATGAACGCCGTGGACAGTTTTCAGCAAGTTGAAACATTGAAATGCAGAAATAAGCACTTTTCCATAAACAAGCTCTAAATCATGTTTGAAGCACTCTGGATAAAAAATGTTTTTGTTATGTTTATTCGAGATGTTATGAAAACACTGTAGACTGTTTTCAGCAAGTTACAACATTGAAATGCAGAAATAAGCACTTTTCCATAAACAAGCTCTAAATCATGTTTGATGCACTCTGGATATCCAATTTTTGCTGTGCTGTGTATAGGTTGAGATGAAATGAACGCCGTGGACAGTTTTCAGCAAGTTGCAACATTGAAATGCAGAAATAAGCACTTTTCCATAAACAAGCTCTAAATCATGTTTGAAGCACTCTGGATAAAAAAATGTTTTTGTTATGTTTATTCGAGATGTTATGAAAACACTGTAGACTGTTTTCAGCAAGTTACAACATTGAAATGCAGAAATAAGCACTTTTCCATAAACAAGCTCTAAATCATGTTTGATGCACTCTGGATATCCAATTTTTGCTGTGCTGTGTCTAGGTTGAGATGAAATGAACGCCGTGGACAGTTTTCAGCAAGTTGCAACATTGAAATGCAGAAATAAGCACTTTTCCATAAACAAGCTCTAAATCATGTTTGATGCACTCTGGATATCCAATTTTTGCTGTGCTGTGTATAGGTTGAGATGAAATGAACGCCGTGGACAGTTTTCAGCAAGTTGAAACATTGAAATGCAGAAATAAGCACTTTTCCATAAACAAGCTCTAAATCATGTTTGAAGCACTCTGGATAAAAAAATGTTTTTGTTATGTTTATTCGAGATGTTATGAAAACACTGTAGACTGTTTTCAGCAAGTTACAACATTGAAATGCAGAAATAAGCACTTTTCCATAAACAAGCTCTAAATCATGTTTGATGCACTCTGGATATCCAATTTTTGCTGTGCTGTGTCTAGGTTGAGATGAAATGAACGCCGTGGACAGTTTTCAGCAAGTTGCAACATTGAAATGCAGAAATAAGCACTTTTCCATAAACAAGCTCTAAATCATGTTTGAAGCACTCTGGATAAAAAAATGTTTTTGTTATGTTTATTCGAGATGTTATGAAAACACTGTAGACTGTTTTCAGCAAGTTACAACATTGAAATGCAGAAATAAGCACTTTTCCATAAACAAGCTCTAAATCATGTTTGATGCACTCTGGATATCCAATTTTTGCTGTGCTGTGTCTAGGTTGAGATGAAATGAACGCCGTGGACAGTTTTCAGCAAGTTGAAACATTGAAATGCAGAAATAAGCACTTTTCCATAAACAAGCTCTAAATCATGTTTGAAGCACTCTGGAATAAAAAATGTTTTTGTTATGTTTATTCGAGATGTTATGAAAACACTGTAGACTGTTTTCAGCAAGTTACAACATTGAAATGCAGAAATAAGCACTTTTCCATAAACAAGCTCTAAATCATGTTTGATGCACTCTGGATATCCAATTTTTGCTGTGCTGTGTCTAGGTTGAGATGAAATGAACGCCGTGGACAGTTTTCAGCAAGTTGAAACATTGAAATGCAGAAATAAGCACTTTTCCATAAACAAGCTCTAAATCATGTTTGAAGCACTCTGGATAAAAAATGTTTTTGTTATGTTTATTCGAGATGTTATGAAAACACTGTAGACTGTTTTCAGCAAGTTACAACATTGAAATGCAGAAATAAGCACTTTTCCATAAACAAGCTCTAAATCATGTTTGATGCACTCTGGATATCCAATTTTTGCTGTGCTGTGTCTAGGTTGAGATGAAATGAACGCCGTGGACAGTTTTCAGCAAGTTGCAACATTGAAATGCAGAAATAAGCACTTTTCCATAAACAAGCTCTAAATCATGTTTGAAGCACTCTGGATAAAAAAATGTTTTTGTTATGTTTATTCGAGATGTTATGAAAACACTGTAGACTGTTTTCAGCAAGTTACAACATTGAAATGCAGAAATAAGCACTTTTCCATAAACAAGCTCTAAATCATGTTTGATGCACTCTGGATATCCAATTTTTGCTGTGCTGTGTCTAGGTTGAGATGAAATGAACGCCGTGGACAGTTTTCAGCAAGTTGAAACATTGAAATGCAAAAATAAGCACTTTTCCATAAACAAGCTCTAAATCATGTTTGAAGCACTCTGGAATAAAAAATGTTTTTGTTATGTTTATTCGAGATGTTATGAAAACACTGTAGACTGTTTTCAGCAAGTTACAACATTGAAATGCAGAAATAAGCACTTTTCCATAAACAAGCTCTAAATCATGTTTGATGCACTCTGGATATCCAATTTTTGCTGTGCTGTGTCTAGGTTGAGATGAAATGAACGCCGTGGACAGTTTTCAGCAAGTTGAAACATTGAAATGCAGAAATAAGCACTTTTCCATAAACAAGCTCTAAATCATGTTTGAAGCACTCTGGATAAAAAATGTTTTTGTTATGTTTATTCGAGATGTTATGAAAACACTGTAGACTGTTTTCAGCAAGTTACAACATTGAAATGCAGAAATAAGCACTTTTCCATAAACAAGCTCTAAATCATGTTTGATGCACTCTGGATATCCAATTTTTGCTGTGCTGTGTCTAGGTTGAGATGAAATGAACGCCGTGGACAGTTTTCAGCAAGTTGCAACATTGAAATGCAGAAATAAGCACTTTTCCATAAACAAGCTCTAAATCATGTTTGAAGCACTCTGGAATAAAAAATGTTTTTGTTATGTTTATTCGAGATGTTATGAAAACACTGTAGACTGTTTTCAGCAAGTTACAACATTGAAATGCAGAAATAAGCACTTTTCCATAAACAAGCTCTAAATCATGTTTGATGCACTCTGGATATCCAATTTTTGCTGTGCTGTGTCTAGGTTGAGATGAAATGAACGCCGTGGACAGTTTTCAGCAAGTTGCAACATTGAAATGCAGAAATAAGCACTTTTCCATAAACAAGCTCTAAATCATGTTTGATGCACTCTGGATATCCAATTTTTGCTGTGCTGTGTATAGGTTGAGATGAAATGAACGCCGTGGACAGTTTTCAGCAAGTTGAAACATTGAAATGCAGAAATAAGCACTTTTCCATAAACAAGCTCTAAATCATGTTTGAAGCACTCTGGATAAAAAATGTTTTTGTTATGTTTATTCGAGATGTTATGAAAACACTGTAGACTGTTTTCAGCAAGTTACAACATTGAAATGCAGAAATAAGCACTTTTCCATAAACAAGCTCTAAATCATGTTTGATGCACTCTGGATATCCAATTTTTGCTGTGCTGTGTCTAGGTTGAGATGAAATGAACGCCGTGGACAGTTTTCAGCAAGTTGCAACATTGAAATGCAGAAATAAGCACTTTTCCATAAACAAGCTCTAAATCATGTTTGAAGCACTCTGGATAAAAAATGTTTTTGTTATGTTTATTCGAGATGTTATGAAAACACTGTAGACTGTTTTCAGCAAGTTACAACATTGAAATGCAGAAATAAGCACTTTTCCATAAACAAGCTCTAAATCATGTTTGATGCACTCTGGATATCCAATTTTTGCTGTGCTGTGTCTAGGTTGAGATGAAATGAACGCCGTGGACAGTTTTCAGCAAGTTGAAACATTGAAATGCAAAAATAAGCACTTTTCCATAAACAAGCTCTAAATCATGTTTGAAGCACTCTGGAATAAAAAATGTTTTTGTTATGTTTATTCGAGATGTTATGAAAACACTGTAGACTGTTTTCAGCAAGTTACAACATTGAAATGCAGAAATAAGCACTTTTCCATAAACAAGCTCTAAATCATGTTTGATGCACTCTGGATATCCAATTTTTGCTGTGCTGTGTCTAGGTTGAGATGAAATGAACGCCGTGGACAGTTTTCAGCAAGTTGAAACATTGAAATGCAGAAATAAGCACTTTTCCATAAACAAGCTCTAAATCATGTTTGAAGCACTCTGGAATAAAAAATGTTTTTGTTATGTTTATTCGAGATGTTATGAAAACACTGTAGACTGTTTTCAGCAAGTTACAACATTGAAATGCAGAAATAAGCACTTTTCCATAAACAAGCTCTAAATCATGTTTGATGCACTCTGGATATCCAATTTTTGCTGTGCTGTGTCTAGGTTGAGATGAAATGAACGCCGTGGACAGTTTTCAGCAAGTTGCAAACATTGAAATGCAGAAATAAGCACTTTTCCATAAACAAGCTCTAAATCATGTTTGAAGCACTCTGGATAAAAAATGTTTTTGTTATGTTTATTCGAGATGTTATGAAAACACTGTAGACTGTTTTCAGCAAGTTACAACATTGAAATGCAGAAATAAGCACTTTTCCATAAACAAGCTCTAAATCATGTTTGATGCACTCTGGATATCCAATTTTTGCTGTGCTGTGTCTAGGTTGAGATGAAATGAACGCCGTGGACAGTTTTCAGCAAGTTGAAACATTGAAATGCAGAAATAAGCACTTTTCCATAAACAAGCTCTAAATCATGTTTGATGCACTCTGGATATCCAATTTTTGCTGTGCTGTGTCTAGGTTGAGATGAAATGAACGCCGTGGACAGTTTTCAGCAAGTTGAAACATTGAAATGCAGAAATAAGCACTTTTCCATAAACAAGCTCTAAATCATGTTTGAAGCACTCTGGATAAAAAATGTTTTTGTTATGTTTATTCGAGATGTTATGAAAACACTGTAGACTGTTTTCAGCAAGTTACAACATTGAAATGCAGAAATAAGCACTTTTCCATAAACAAGCTCTAAATCATGTTTGATGCACTCTGGATATCCAATTTTTGCTGTGCTGTGTCTAGGTTGAGATGAAATGAACGCCGTGGACAGTTTTCAGCAAGTTGAAACATTGAAATGCAGAAATAAGCACTTTTCCATAAACAAGCTCTAAATCATGTTTGAAGCACTCTGGATAAAAAATGTTTTTGTTATGTTTATTCGAGATGTTATGAAAACACTGTAGACTGTTTTCAGCAAGTTACAACATTGAAATGCAGAAATAAGCACTTTTCCATAAACAAGCTCTAAATCATGTTTGATGCACTCTGGATATCCAATTTTTGCTGTGCTGTGTCTAGGTTGAGATGAAATGAACGCCGTGGACAGTTTTCAGCAAGTTGCAAACATTGAAATGCAGAAATAAGCACTTTTCCATAAACAAGCTCTAAATCATGTTTGATGCACTCTGGATATCCAATTTTTGCATGTGCTGTGTCTAGGTTGAGATGAATGAACGCCGTGGACAGTTTTCAGCAAGTTGAAACATTGAAATGCAGAAATAAGCACTTTTCCATAAACAAGCTCTAAATCATGTTTGAAGCACTCTGGATAAAAAAATGTTTTTGTTATGTTTATTCGAGATGTTATGAAAACACTGTAGACTGTTTTCAGCAAGTTACAACATTGAAATGCAGAAATAAGCACTTTTCCATAAACAAGCTCTAAATCATGTTTGATGCACTCTGGATATCCAATTTTTGCTGTGCTGTGTCTAGGTTGAGATGAAATGAACGCCGTGGACAGTTTTCAGCAAGTTGAAACATTGAAATGCAGAAATAAGCACTTTTCCATAAACAAGCTCTAAATCATGTTTGAAGCATCTGGATAAAAAAATGTTTTTGTTATGTTTATTCGAGATGTTATGAAAACACTGTAGACTGTTTTCAGCAAGTTACAACATTGAAATGCAGAAATAAGCACTTTTCCATAAACAAGCTCTAAATCATGTTTGATGCACTCTGGATATCCAATTTTTGCTGTGCTGTGTCTAGGTTGAGATGAAATGAACGCCGTGGACAGTTTCAGCAAGTTGAAACATTGAAATGCAGAAAATAAGCACTTTTCCATAAACAAGCTCTAAATCATGTTTGAAGCACTCTGGATAAAAAAATGTTTTTTGTTATGTTTATTCGAGATGTTATGAAAACACTGTAGACTGTTTTCAGCAAGTTACAACATTGAAATGCAGAAATAAGCACTTTTCCATAAACAAGCTCTAAATCATGTTTGATGCACTCTGGATATCCAATTTTTGCTGTGCTGTGTCTAGGTTGAGATGAAATGAACGCCGTGGACAGTTTTCAGCAAGTTGCAACATTGAAATGCAGAAATAAGCACTTTTCCATAAACAAGCTCTAAATCATGTTTGAAGCACTCTGGAATAAAAAATGTTTTTGTTATGTTTATTCGAGATGTTATGAAAACACTGTAGACTGTTTTCAGCAAGTTACAACATTGAAATGCAGAAATAAGCACTTTTTCCATAAACAAGCTCTAAATCATGTTGATTGCACTCCTGGATGTCCAATTTTTGCTGTGCTGTGTCTAGGTTGAGATGAAATGAACGCCGTGGACAGTTTTCAGCAAGTTTGCAACATTGAAATGCAGAAATAAGCACTTTTCCATAAACAAGCTCTAAATCATGTTTGAAGCATTCTGGATAAAAAAATGTTTTTGTTATGTTTATTCGAGATGTTATGAAACACTGTAGACTGTTTTCAGCAAGTTACAACATTGAAATGCAGAAATAAGCACTTTTTCCATAAACAAGCTCTAAATCATGTTTGATGCACTCTGGATATCCAATTTTTGCTGTGCTGTGTCTAGGTTGAGATGAAATGAACGCCGTGGACAGTTTTCAGCAAGTTGAAACATTGAAATGCAGAAAATAAGCACTTTTCCATAACAAGCTCTAAATCATGTTTGATGCACTCTGGATGTCCAATTTTTGCTGTGCTGTGTCTAGTGTTGAGATGAAATGAACGCCGTGGACAGTTTTCAGCAAGTTGAAACATTGAAATGCAGAAATAAGCACTTTTCCATAAACAAGCTCTAAATCATGTTTGAAGCACTCTGGATAAAAAAATGTTTTTGTTATGTTTATTCGAGATGTTATGAAAACACTGTAGACTGTTTTCAGCAAGTTACAACATTGAAATGCAGAAAATAAGCACTTTTCCATAAACAAGCTCTAAATCATGTTTGATTGCACTCTGGATAGTCCAATTTTTGCTGTGCTGTGTCTAGGTTGAGATGAAATGAACGCCGTGGACAGTTTTCAGCAAGTTGCAACATTGAAATGCAGAAAATAAGCACTTTTCCATAACAAGCTCTAAATCATGTTTGAAGCACTCTGGATAAAAAATGTTTTTGTTATGTTTATTCGAGATGTTATGAAAACACTGTAGACTGTTTTCAGCAAGTTACAACATTGAAATGCAGAAATAAGCACTTTTCCATAAACAAGCTCTAAATCATGTTTGATGCACTCTGGATGTCCAATTTTTGCTGTGCTGTGTCTAGGTTGAGATAAATGAACGCCGTGGACAGTTTTCAGCAAGTTGCAACATTGAAATTGCAGAAAATAAGCACTTTTCCATTAAACAAGCTCTAAATCATGTTTGAAGCACTTCTGGATAAAAAATGTTTTTGTTATGTTTATTCGAGATGTTATGAAAACCTGTAGACTGTTTTCAGCAAGTTACAAATTGAAATGCAGAAATAAGCACTTTTCCATAAACAAGCTCTAAATCATGTTTGATGCACTCTGGATATCCAATTTTTGCTGTGCTGTGTCTAGGTTGAGATGAAATGAACGCCGTGGACAGTTTTCAGCAGTTGCAACATTGAAATGCAGAAAATAGCACTTTTCCATAAACAAGCTCTAAATCATGTTTGAAGCACTCTGGAATAAAAAATGTTTTGTTATGTTTATTCGAGATGTTATGAAAACACTGTAGACTGTTTTCAGCAAGTTACAACATTGAAATGCAGAAATAAGCACTTTTCCATAAACAAAGCTCTAATCATGTTTGATGCACTCTGGATATCCAATTTTGCTGTGCTGTGTCTAGGTTGAGATGAAATGAACGCCGTGGACAGTTTTCAGCAAGTTGCAACATTGAAATGCAGAAATAAGCACTTTTCCATAACAAGCTCTAAATCATGTTTGAAGCACTCTGGATAAAAAATGTTTTTGTTATGTTTATTCGAGATGTTATGAAAACACTGTAGACTGTTTTCAGCAAGTTACAACATTGAAATGCAGAAATAAGCACTTTTCCATAAACAAGCTCTAAATCATGTTTGATGCACTCTGGATATCCAATTTTTGCTGTGCTGTGTCTAGGTTGAGATGAAATGAACGCCGTGGACAGTTTTCAGCAAGTTGAAACATTGAAATGCAAGAAATAAGCACTTTTCCATAAACAAGCTCTAAATCATGTTTGAAGCACTCTGGAATAAAAAATGTTTTTGTTATGTTTATTCGAGATGTTATGAAAACACTGTAGACTGTTTTCAGCAAGTTACAACATTGAAATGCAGAAAATAAGCACTTTTCCATAAACAAGCTCTAAATCATGTTTGATGCACTCTGGATATCCAATTTTGCTGTGCTGTGTCTAGGTTGAGATGAAATGAACGCCGTGGACAGTTTTCAGCAAGTTGCAACATTGAAATGCAGAAAATAAGCACTTTTCCATAAACAAGCTCTAAATCATGTTTGAAGCACTCTGGAATAAAAAATGTTTTTGTTATGTTTATTCGAGATGTTATGAAAACACTGTAGGACTGTTTTCAGCAAGTTACAACATTGAAATGCAGAAATAAGCACTTTTCCATAAACAAGCTCTAAATCATGTTTGATGCACTCTGGATATCCAATTTTTGCTGTGCTGTGTCTAGGTTGAGATGAAATGAACGCCGTGGACAGTTTTTCAGCAAGTTGCAACATTGAAATGCAGAAATAAGCACTTTTCCATAAACAAGCTCTAAATCATGTTTGATGCACTCTGGATATCCAATTTTTGCTGTGCTGTGTCTAAGGTTGAGATGAAATGAACGCCGTGGACAGTTTTCAGCAAGTTGCAACATTGAAATGCAGAAATAAGCACTTTTCCATAAACAAGCTCTAAATCATGTTTGATGCACTCTGGATATCCAATTTTTGCTGTGCTGTGTCTAGGTTGAGATGAATGAACGCCGTGGACAGTTTTCAGCAAGTTGCAACATTGAAATGCAGAAATAAGCACTTTTCCATAAACAAGCTCTAAATCATGTTTGAAGCACTCTGGATAAAAAATGTTTTTGTTATGTTTATTCGAGATGTTATGAAACCTGTAGACTGTTTTCAGCAAGTTACAACATTGAAATGCAGAAATAAGCACTTTTCCATAAACAAGCTCTAAATCATGTTTGATGCACTCTGGATATCCAATTTTTGCTGTGCTGTGTCTAGGTTGAGATGAAATGAACGCCGTGGACAGTTTTCAGCAGTTGAAACATTGAAATGCAGAAATAAGCACTTTTCCATAAACAAGCTCTAAATCATGTTTTGAAGCACTCTGGATAAAAAAATGTTTTTGTTATGTTTATTCGAGATGTTATGAAACACTGTAGACTGTTTTCAGCAAGTTACAACATTGAAAATGCAGAAAATAAGCACTTTTCCATAAACAAGCTCTAAATCATGTTTGATGCACTCTGGATATCCAATTTTTGCTGTGCTGTGTCTAGGTTGAGATGAAATGAACGCCGTGGACAGTTTTCAGCAAGTTGCAAACATTGAAATGCAAAAAATAAGCACTTTTCCATAAACAAGCTCTAAATCATGTTTGAAGCACCTCTGGATAAAAAAATGTTTTTGTTATGTTTTATTCGAGATGTTATGAAAACACTGTAGACTGTTTTCAGCAAGTTACAACATTGAAATGCAGAATAAGCACTTTCCATAAACAAGCTCTAATCATGTTTGATGCACTCGGATATCCAATTTTTGCTGTGCTGTGTCTAGGTTGAGATGAAATGAACGCCGTGGACAGTTTTCAGCAAGTTGAAACATTGAAATGCAAAAATAAGCACTTTTTTCCATAAAACAAGCTCTAAATCATGTTTGAAGCACTCTGGAATAAAAAATGTTTTTGTTATGTTTATTTCGAGATGTTCTGAAAACACTGTAGACTGTTTTCAGCAAGTTACAACATTGAAATGCAGAAATAAGCACTTTTCCATAAACAAGCTCTAAATCATGTTGATGCACTCTGGATATCCAATTTTTGCTGTGCTGTGTCTAGGTTGAATGAAATGAACGCCGTGGACAGTTTTCAGCAAGTTGCAACATTGAATGCAGAGAAATAAGCACTTTTCCATAAACAAGCTCTAAATCATGTTTGAAGCATCCTGGATAAAAAATGTTTTTGTTATGTTTATTCGAGATGTTATGAAAAACACTGCTAGACTGTTTCAGCAAGTTACAACATTGAAATGCAGAAATAAGCACTTTTCCATAAACAAGCTCTAAATCATGTTTGATGCACTCTGGGATATCCAATTTTTGCTGTGCTGTGTCTAGGTTGAGATGAAATGAACGCCGTGGACAGTTTTCAGCAAGTTGCAACATTGAAATGCAGAAATAAGCACTTTTCCATAAACAAGCTCTAAATCATGTTTGAAGCACTCTGGATAAAAAAATGTTTTTTGTTATGTTTATTCGAGATGTTATGAAAACACTGTAGACTGTTTTCAGCAAGTTACAACATTGAAATGCAGAAATAAGCACTTTTCCATAAACAAGCTCTAAATCATGTTTGATGCACTCTGGATCCAATTTTTGCTGTGCTGTGTCTAGGTTGAGATGAAATGAACGCCGTGGACAGTTTTCAGCAAGTTGCAACATTGAAATGCAGAAATAAGCACTTTTCCATAAACAAGCTCTAAATCATGTTTGATGCACTCTGGATATCCAATTTTGCTGTGCTGTGTCTAGGTTGAGATGAAATGAACGCCGTGGACAGTTTTCAGCAAGTTGAAACATTGAAATGCAGAAATAAGCACTTTTCCATAAACAAGCTCTAAATCATGTTTGAAGCACTCTGGATAAAAAATGTTTTGTTATGTTTATTCGAGATGTTATGAAACACTGTAGACTGTTTTCAGCAAGTTACAACATTGAAATGCAGAAATAAGCACTTTTCCATAAACAAGCTCTAAATCATGTTTGATGCACTCTGGATATCCAATTTTTGCTGTGCTGTGTCTAGGTTGAGATGAAATGAACGCCGTGGACAGTTTTCAGCAAGTTGCAACATTTGAAATGCAGAAATAAGCACTTTTCCATAAACAAGCTCTAAATCATGTTTGAAGCACTCTGGATAAAAAAATGTTTTTGTTATGTTATTCGAGATGTTATGAAAACACTGTAGACTGTTTTCAGCAAGTTACAACATTGAAATGCAGAAATAAGCACTTTTCCATAAACAAGCTCTAAATCATGTTTGATGCACTCTGGATATCCAATTTTTGCTGTGCTGTGTCTAGGTTGAGATGAAATGAACGCCGTGGACAGTTTTCAGCAAGTTGCAACATTGAAATGCAGAAAATAAGCACTTTTCCATAAACAAGCTCTAAATCATGTTTGATGCACTCTGGATATCCAATTTTTGCTGTGCTGTGTCTAGGTTGAGATGAAATGAACGCGTGGACAGTTTTCAGCAAGTTGAAACATTGAAATGCAGAAATAAGCACTTTCCATAAACAGCTCTAAATCATGTTTGAAGCACTCTGGATAAAAAATGTTTTTGTTATGTTTATTCGAGATGTTATGAAAACACTGTAGACTGTTTTCAGCAAGTTACAACATTGAAATGCAGAAATAAGCACTTTTCCATAAACAAGCTCTAAATCATGTTTGATGCACTCTGGATATCCAATTTTGGCTGTGGCTGTGTCTAGGTTGAGATGAAATGACGCCCGTGGACAGTTTTCAGCAAGTTGCAACATTGAAATGCAGAAATAAGCACTTTTCCATAAACAAGCTCTAAATCATGTTTGAAGCACTCTGGATAAAAAAATTTTTTGTTATGTTTATTCGAGATGTTATGAAAACACTGTAGACTGTTTTCAGCAAGTTACAACATTGAAATGCAGAAATAAGCACTTTTCCATAAACAAGCTCTAAATCATGTTTGATGCACTCTGGATATCCAATTTTTGCTGTGCTGTGTCTAGGTTGAGATGAAATGAACGCCGTGGACAGTTTTCAGCAAGTTACAACATTGAAATGCAGAAATAAGCACTTTTCCATAAACAAGCTCTAAATCATGTTTGATGCACTCTGGATATCCAATTTTTGCTGTGCTGTGTCTAGGTTGAGATGAAATGAACGCCGTGGACAGTTTTCAGCAAGTTGCAACATTGAAATGCAGAAATAAGCACTTTTCCATAAACAAGCTCTAAATCATGTTTGAAGCACTCTGGATAAAAAATGTTTTTGTTATGTTTATTCGAGATGTTATGAAAACACTGTAGACTGTTTTCAGGCAAGTTTACAACATTGAAATGCAGAAATAAGCACTTTCCATAAACAAGCTCTAAATCATGTTTGATGCACTCTGGATATCCAATTTTTGCTGTGCTGTGTCTAGGTTGAGATGAAATGAACGCCGTGGACAGTTTTCAGCAAGTTGCAACATTGAAATGCAGAATAAGCACTTTTCCATAAACAAGCTCTAAATCATGTTTGATGCACTCTGGATATCCAATTTTTGCTGTGCTGTGTATAGGTTGAGATGAAATGAACGCCGTGGACAGTTTTCAGCAAGTTGAAACATGAAATGCAGAAATAAGCACTTTTCCATAAACAAGCTCTAAATCATGTTTGAAGCACTCTGGATAAAAAAATGTTTTTGTTATGTTTATTCGAGATGTTATGAAAACACTGTAGACTGTTTTCAGCAAGTTACAACATTGAAATGCAGAAATAAGCACTTTTCCATAAACAAGCTCTAAATCATGTTTGATGCACTCTGGATATCCAATTTTTGCTGTGCTGTGTCTAGGTTGAGATGAAATGAACGCCGTGGACAGTTTTCAGCAAGTTGCAACATTGAAATGCAGAAATAAGCACTTTTCCATAAACAAGCTCTAAATCATGTTTGAAGCACTCTGGATAAAAAATGTTTTTATGTTTATTCGAGATGTTATGAAAACACTGTAGACTGTTTTCAGCAAGTTACAACATTGAAATGCAGAAATAAGCACTTTTCCATAAACAAGCTCTAAATCATGTTTGATGCACTCTGGATATCCAATTTTTGCTGTGCTGTGTCTAGGTTGAGATGAAATGAACGCCGTGGACAGTTTTCAGCAAGTTGCAACATTGAAATGCAGAAATAAGCACTTTTCCATAAACAAGCTCTAAATCATGTTTGATGCACTCTGGATATCCAATTTTTGCTGTGCTGTGTCTAGGTTGAGATGAAATGAACGCCGTGGACAGTTTTTCAGCAAGTTGCAACATTGAAATGCAGAAATAAGCACTGTTTCCATAAACAAGCTCTACATCATGTTTGAAGCACTTCTGGATAAAAAAATGTTTTTGTTATGTTTATTCGAGATGTTATGAAAACACTGTAGACTGTTTTCAGCAAGTTTACAACATTGAAATGCAGAAGAAATAAGCACTTTTCCATAAACAAGCTCTAAATCATGTTTGATGCACTCTGGATATCCAATTTTTGCTGTGCTGTGGTCTAGGTTGAGATGAAATGAACGCCGTGGAACAGTTTTCAGCAAGTTGAAACATTGAAATGCAGAAATAAGCACTTTCCATAAACAGCTCTAAATCATGTTTGAAGCACTCTGGATAAAAAATGTTTTTTGTTATGTTTATTCGAGATGTTATGAAAACACCTGTAGACTGTTTTCAGCAAGTTACACATTGAAATGCAGAAGAAATAAGCACTTTTCCATAACAAGCTCAAATCATGTTTGATGCACTCTGATGCTCCAATTTTTGCTGTGCTGTGTCTAGGTTGAGATGAAATGAACCGTGGACAGTTTTCCAGCAAGTTGCAACATTGAAAGCAGAAATAGCACTTTTCCATAAACAAGCTCTAAATCATGTTTGAAGCACTCTGGATAAAAAATGTTTTTGTTAGTTTATTCGAGATGTTATGCAAACACTGTAGACTGTTTTCAGCAAGTACAACATTGAATGCAGAAATTAAGACACTTTTCATAAACAAGCTCTAAATCATGTTTTGAGCACTCTGGATATCCAATTTTTGCTGTGCTGTGTCTAGGTTGAGATGAAATGAACGCCGTGGACAGTTTTCAGCAAGTTGCAACATTGAACTGCAGAAATAAGCACTTTTCCATAAACAAGCTCTAAATCATGTTTGATGCACTCTGGATATCCAATTTTTGCTGTGCTGTTGTCTAGGTTGAGATGAAATGAACGCCGTGGCCAGTTTTCAGCAAGTTGCAACTTGAAATGCAGAAATAAGCACTTTTCCATAAACAAGCTCTAAATCATGTTTGAAGCACTCTGGATAAAAAAATTTTTTGTTATGTTTATTCGAGATGTTATGAAAACACTGTAGACTGTTTTCAGCAAGTTACAACATTGAAATGCAGAAATAAGCACTTTTCCATAAACAAGCTCTAAATCATGTTTGATGCACTCTGGATGTCCAATTTTTGCTGTGCTGTGTCTAGGTTGAGATGAAATGAACGCCGTGGACAGTTTTCAGCAAGTTGCAACATTGAAATGCAGAAATAAGCACTTTTCCATAAACAAGCTCTAAATCATGTTTGAAGCACTCTGGATAAAAAATGTTTTTGTTATGTTTATTCGAGATGTTATGAAAACACTGTAGACTGTTTTCAGCAAGTTACAACATTGAAATGCAGAAATAAGCACTTTTCCATAAACAAGCTCTAAATCATGTTTGATGCACTCTGGATATCCAATTTTTGCTGTGCTGTGTCTAGGTTGAGATGAAATGAACGACCGTGGACAGTTTTCAGCAAGTTGCAACATTGAATGCAGAAATAAGCACTTTTCCATAACAAGCTCTAAATCATGTTGAAGCACTCTGGCTAAAAAATGTTTTTGTTATGTTTATTCGAGATGTTATGAAACACTGTAGACTGTTTTCAGCAAGTTACAACATTGAAATGCAGAAATAAAGCACTTTTCCATAAACAAGCTCTAAATCATGTTTGATGCACTCTGGATATCCAATTTTTGCTGTGCTGTGTCTAGGTTGAGATGAATGAACGCCTGTGACAGTTTTTCAGCAAGTTTGCAACATGAAATGCAGAAATAAGCACTTTTCCATAAACAAGCTCTAAATTCATGTTTGAGCACTCTGTAGATCCAATGTTTTGCTGTTATGTTCTAGTTCGAGATTGTAATGAACGCACTGTAGACATGTTTTCAGCAAGTTGCAACATTGAAATGCAGAAATAAGCACTTTCCATAAACAAGCTCTAAATCATGTTTGATGCACTCTGGATATCCAATTTTTGCTGTGCTGTGTCTAGGTTGAGATGAAATGAACGCCGTGGACAGTTTTCAGCAAGTTACAACATTGAAATGCAGAAATAAGCACTTTTCCATAAACAAGCTCTAAATCATGTTTGATGCACTCTGGATATCCAATTTTTGCTGTGCTGTGTCTAGGTTGAGATGAAATGAACGCCGTGGACAGTTTTCAGCAAGTTGCAACATTGAAATGCAGAAATAAGCACTTTTCCATAAACAAGCTCTAAATCATGTTTGAAGCACTCTGGATAAAAAATGTTTTTGTTATGTTTATTCGAGATGTTATGAAAACACTGTAGACTGTTTTCAGCAAGTTACAACATTGAAATGCAGAAATAAGCACTTTTCCATAAACAAGCTCTAAATCATGTTTGATGCACTCTGGATATCCAATTTTTGCTGTGCTGTGTCTAGGTTGAGATGAAATGAACGCCGTGGACAGTTTTCAGCAAGTTGAAACATTGAAATGCAGAAATAAGCACTTTCCATAAACAAGCTCTAAATCATGTTTGAAGCACTCTGGATAAAAAAATGTTTTTTGTTTTTTATTCGAGATGTTATGAAAACACTGTAGACTGTTTTCAGCAAGTTTACAACATTGAAATGCAGAATAAATAAGCACTTTTCCATAACAAGCTCTAAATCATGTTTGATGCACTCTGGATATCCAATTTTTGCATGTGTACTGTGTCTAGGTTGAGATGAAATGAACGCCGTGGACAGTTTTCAGGCAAGTTGCAACATTGAAATGCAGAAAATAAGCACTTTCTCCCTAAACAAGCTCTAAATCATGTTTGATGCACCTCTGGATATCCCAATTTTTGCTGTGCGTTGTCTAGTTGTTGAGATGAAATGAACGCCGTGCGACCGTTTTCAGCAAGTTACAACATTGAAATGCAGAAGAAATAAGCACTTTTCCATAAAACAAGCTCTAAATCATGTGTGATGCACTCTGGATATCAATTTTTGCTGTGCTGTGTCTAGGTTGAGATGAAATGAACGCCGTGGACAGTTTTCAGCAAGTTGCAACATTGAAATGCAGAAATAAGCACTTTTCCATAAACAAGCTCTAAATCATGTTTGAAGCACTCTGGATAAAAAATGTTTTTGTTATGTTTATTCGAGATGTTATGAAAACACTGTAGACTGTTTTCAGCAAGTTACAACATTGAAATGCAGAAATAAGCACTTTTCCATAAACAAGCTCTAAATCATGTTTGATGCACTCTGGATATCCAATTTTTGCTGTGCTGTGTCTAGGTTGTTGATGAAAACGCCGTGGACAGTTTTCGAGATGTATGAAAACACTGTAGTGTTTTCAGCAAGTTACATTGAAATGCAGAAATAAGCACTTTTCCATAAACAAGCTCTAAATCATGTTTGATGCACTCTGGATATCCAATTTTTGCTGTGCTGTGTCTAGGTTGAGATGAAATGAACCCGTGGACAGTTTTCAGCAAGTTGCAACATTGAAATGCAGAAATAAGCACTTTTCCATAAACAAGCTCTAAATCATGTTTGAAGCACTCTGGATAAAAAAATGTTTTTGTTATGTTTATTCGAGATGTTATGAAAACACTGTAGACTGTTTTCAGCAAGTTACAACATTGAAATGCAGAAATAAGCACTTTTCCATAAACAAGCTCTAAATCATGTTTGATGCACTCTGGATATCCAATTTTTGCTGTGCTGTGTCTAGGTTGAGATGAAATGAACGCCGTGGACAGTTTTCAGCAAGTTGCAACATTGAAATGCAGAAATAAGCACTTTTCCATAAACAAGCTCTAAATCATGTTTGAAGCACTCTGGATAAAAAAATGTTTTTATGTTTATTCGAGATGTTATGAAAACACTGTAGACTGTTTTCAGCAAGTTACAACATTGAAATGCAGAAATAAGCACTTTTCCATAAACAAGCTCTAAATCATGTTTGATGCACTCTGGATATCCAATTTTTGCTGTGCTGTGTCTAGGTTGAGATGTAATGAAAACACTGTAGACTGATTTTCAGCAAGTTACAACATTGAAATGCAGAATAAGCACTTTTCCATAAACAGCTCTAACTCATGTTGATGCACTCTGGATATCCAATTTTTGTGTGCTGTGTCTAGGTTGAGATGAAATGAACGCCTGTGGACAGTTTCAGCAAGTTGCAAACATTGAAATGCAGAATAAGCACTTTCCATAAACAAGCTCTAAATCATGTTTGCATGCACTCTGGATATCCAATTTTTGCTGTGCTGTGTCTAGGTGAGATGAAATGAACGCCGTGGACAGTTTTCAGCAAGTTGCAACATTGAAATGCAGAAAGAAATAAGCACTTTTCCATAAACAAGCTCTAAATCATGTTGAAGCACTCTGGATAAAAAAATGTTTTTGTTATGTTTATTCGAGATGTTATGAAAACACTGGTAGCTGTTTTCAGCAAGTTACAAATTGAAATGCAGAAATAAGCACTTTTCCATAAACAAGCTCTAAATCATGTTTGATGCACTCTGGATATCCAATTTTTGCTGTGCTGTGTCTAGGTTGAGATGAAATGAACGCCGTGGACAGTTTTCAGCAAGTTGCAACATTGAAATGCAGAAATAAGCACTTTTCCATAAACAAGCTCTAAATCATGTTTGAAGCACTCTGGATAAAAAAATGTTTTGTTATGTTTATTCGAGATGTTATGAAAACACTGTAGACTGTTTTCAGCAAGTTACAACATTGAAATGCAGAAATAAGCACTTTTCCATAAACAAGCTCTAAATCATGTTTGATGCACTCTGGATATCCAATTTTTGCTGTGCTGTGTCTAGGTTGAGATGAAATGAACGCCGTGGACAGTTTTCAGCAAGTTGCAACATTGAAATGCAGAAATAAGCACTTTTCCATAAACAAGCTCTAAATCATGTTTGATGCACTCTGGATAAAAAATTTTTTGTGCTGTGTCTAGGTTGAGATGAAATGAAAACCGTGGACAGTTTTCAGCAAGTTACAACATTGAAATGCAGAAATAAGCACTTTTCCATAAACAAGCTCTAAATCATGTTTGATGCACTCTGGATATCCAATTTTTGCTGTGCTGTGTCTAGGTTGAGATGAAATGAACGCCGTGGACAGTTTTCAGCAAGTTGCAACATTGAAATGCAGAAATAAGCACTTTTCCATAAACAAGCTCTAAATCATGTTTGAAGCACTCTGGATAAAAAAATGTTTTTGTTGTTTATTCGAGATGTTATGAAAACACTGTAGACTGTTTTCAGCAAGTTACAACATTGAAATGCAGAAATAAGCACTTTTCCATAAACAAGCTCTAAATCATGTTTGATGCACTCTGGATATCCAATTTTTGCTGTGCTGTGTCTAGGTTGAGATGAAATGAACGCCGTGGACAGTTTTCAGCAAGTTGCAACATTGAAATGCAGAAATAAGCACTTTTCCATAAACAAGCTCTAAATCATGTTTGAAGCACTCTGGATAAAAAATGTTTTTGTTATGTTTATTCGAGATGTTATGAAAACACTGTTAGACTGTTTTCAGCAAGTTTACAACATTGAATGCAGAAATACGCACTTTTTCCATAAACAAGCTCTAATCATGTTTGATGCACTCTGGATATCCAATTTTTGCTGTGCTGTGTCTAGGTTGAGATGAAATGAACGCCCGTGGACAGTTTTCAGCAAGTTGCAACATTGAAATGCAGAAATAAGCACTTTTTCCATAACAAGCTCTAAATCATGTTTGAAGCACTCTGGATAAAAAAATGTTTTTGTTATGTTTATTCGAGATGTTATGAAAACACTGTAGACTGTTTTCAGCAAGTTACAAACATTGAATGCAGAGAAATAAGCACTTTTCCATAAACAAGCTCTAAATCATGTTTGATGCACTCTGGATATCCAATTTTTGCTGTGCTGTGTCTAGGTTGAGATGAAATGAACGCCGTGGACAGTTTTCAGCAAGTTGCAACATTGAAATGCAGAATAAGCACTTTTCCATAAACAAGCTCTCTAAATCTGTTTTGATGCACTCTGGATATCCAATTTTTGCTGTGCTGTGTCTAGGTTGAGATGAAAATGAACGCCGTGGACAGTTTTCAGCCAGTCTGAAACATTGAAATGCAGAAAGAATAAGCACCTTTTCCATAAACAAGCTCTAAATCATGTTTGAAGCACTCTGGATAAAAAATGTTTTTGTTATGTTATTCGAGATGTTATGAAACACTTGTAGACTGTTTTCAGCACAGTTACACCATTGACAATGCCAGAAAGTAAGCACTTTTCCATAAAACAAGCTCTAAATATGTTTGATGCACTCTGGATGTCCAATTTTTGCTGTGCTGTGTCTTTCAGGTTGAGATGAAATGAACGCCGTGGACAGTTTTCAGCAAGTTGACAACATTGAATGCAGAAATAAGCCACTTTTCCATAAACAAGCTCTAAATCATGTTGATACATCTGGATAACAAAGTTTTTTGTTATGTCTATTCGAGATGTATGAACGCCTGTGGACAGTTTTTTCAGCAAGTTGACAACATGAAATGCAGAAATAAGCACTTTTCCATAAACAAGCTCTAAACATCATGTTTGATGCACTGGATAACAATTTTGCTTGTGCTGTGTCTAGGTTGAGATGAAATGAACAACCGTGGACAGTTTTCAGCAAGTTGCCACATGAAATGCAGAAATAAGCACTTTTCCATAAACAGCTCTAAATATGTTTTGAAGCACTCTGGATGTCCAATTTTGCTGTGCTGTGTCTAGGTTGAGAGATGAAATGAACCGCCGTTGGGACAGTTTTCAGCAAGTTGCAACATGAAATGCAGAAATAGCACTTTTTCCATAAACAAGCTCTAAATCATGTTTGAAGCACTCTGGATAAAAAATGTTTTTGTTATGTTATTCGAGATGTTATGAAAACACTGTAGACTGTTTTCAGCAAGTTAAACATTGAAATGCAAGAAATAAGCACCTTTTCCATAAACAAGCTCTAACTTCATGTTTGATGCACTCTGGATATCCAATTTTTGCGTGTGCTGTGTCTAGGTTGAGATGAAATGAACGCCGTGGACAGTTTTCAGCAAGTTGCAACATTGAAATGCAGAAATAAGCACTTTTCATAAACAAGCTCTAAATCATGTTTGAAGCACTTGGATTAAAAAATGTTTTTGTTATGTTTATTCGAGGATGTCTTGAAAACACTGTAGACTGTTTTCAGCAAGTTACAACATTGAAATGCAGGAATAAGCACTTTTCATAAACAAGCTCTAAATCATGTTTGAGCACTCTGGATATCCAATTTTTGCTGTGCTGGTCTAGGTTGAGATGAAATGAACGCCGTGGACCGTTTTCAGAAGTTGACAACATTGAAATGCAAGAAATACGCACTTTTCCATAAACAAGCTCTACATCATGTTTTGATGCACTCTGGATATCCAATTTTTTGCTGTGCTGTGTCTAGGTTGAGATGAATAATGAACGCCCGTGGACAGTTTCAGCAAGTTGCAACATTGAAATGCAGAAATAAGCACTTTTCCATAAACAAGCTCTAAATCATGTTTGATGCACTCTGGATAAAAAATGTTTTGTTATGTTTATTCGAGATGTTATGAAAACACTGTAGACTGTTTTCAGCAAGTTGCAACATTGAAATGCAGAAATAAGCACTTTTCCATAAACAAGCTCTAAATCATGTTTGATGCACTCTGGATATCCAATTTTTGCTGTGCTGTGTCTAGGTTGAGATGAAATGAACGCCGTGGACAGTTTTCAGCAAGTTGCAACATTGAAATGCAGAAATAAGCACTTTTCCATAAACAAGCTCTAAATCATGTTTGATGCACTCTGGATATCCAATTTTGCTGTGCTGTGTCTAGGTTGAGATGAAATGAACGCCGTGGACAGTTTTCAGCAAGTTGCAACATTGAAATGCAGAAATAAGCACTTTTCCATAAACAAGCTCTAAATCATGTTTGAAGCACTCTGGATAAAAAAATGTTTTTGTTATGTTTATTCGAGATGTTATGAAAACACGTGTAGATGTTTTCAGCAAGTTACAACATTGAAATGCAGAAATAAGCCCTTTTCCAATAACAAGCTCTAAATCATGTTGAATGCACTCTGGATGTCCAATTTTTGCTGTGCTGTGTCTAGGTTGAGATGAATGAACCGGGGACAGTTTTCGCAAGTTTGAAACATTGAAGCAGAAAATAAGCACTTTTCCATAAACAAGCTCCTAAATCATGTTTGAAGCACCTCTGGATAAAAAATGTTTGTTATGTTATTCGAGATGTATGAAACCACTGTGATGTTTTCAGCAAGTTACAACATTGAATGCAGAAATAAGCACTTTTCCATAAACAAGCTCTAAATCATGTTTGATGCACTCGGATATCCAATTTTTGCTGTGCTGTGTCTAGGTTGAGATGAAATGACACGCCGTGGACAGTTTTCAGCAAGTTGCAACATTGAAATGCAGAAATAAGCACTTTTCCATAAACAAGCTCTAAATCATGTTTGATGCACTCTGGATATCCAATTTTTGCTGTGCTGTGTCTAGGTTGAGATGAAATGAACGCCGTGGACAGTTTTCAGCAAGTTGCAACATTGAAATGCAGAAATAAGCACTTTTCCATAAACAAGCTCTAAATCATGTTTGAAGCACTCTGGATAAAAAATGTTTTGTTATGTTTATTCGAGATGTTATGAAAACACTGTAGACTGTTTTCAGCAAGTTACAACATTGAAATGCAGAAATAAGCACTTTTCCATAAACAAGCTCTAAATCATGTTTGATGCACTCTGGATATCCAATTTTTGCTGTGCTGTGTCTAGGTTGAGATGAAATGAACGCCGTGGACAGTTTTCAGCAAGTTGCAACATTGAAATGCAGAAATAAGCACTTTTCCATAAACAAGCTCTAAATCATGTTTGAAGCACTCTGGATAAAAAAATGTTTTTGTTATGTTTATTCGAGATGTTATGAAACACTGTAGACTGTTTTCAGCAAGTTACAACATTGAAATGCAGAAATAAGCACTTTTCCATAAACAAGCTCTAAATCATGTTTGATGCACTCTGGATATCCAATTTTTGCTGTGCTGTGTCTAGGTTGAGATGAAATGAACGCCGTGGACAGTTTTCAGCAAGTTGCAACATTGAAATGCAGAAATAAGCACTTTTCCATAAACAAGCTCTAAATCATGTTTGAAGCACTCTGGATAAAAAAATGTTTTTGTGTTTATTCGAGATGTTATGAAAACACTGTAGACTGTTTTCAGCAAGTTGCAACATTGAAATGCAGAAATAAGCACTTTTCCATAAACAAGCTCTAAATCATGTTTGATGCACTCTGGATATCCAATTTTTGCTGTGCTGTGTCTAGGTTGAGATGAAATGAACGCCGTGGACAGTTTTCAGCAAGTTACAACATTGAAATGCAGAAATAAGCACTTTTCCATAAACAAGCTCTAAATCATGTTTGATGCACTCTGGATATCCAATTTTGCTGTGCTGTGTCTAGGTTGAGATGAAATGAACGCCGTGGACAGTTTTCAGCAAGTTGCAACATTGAAATGCAGAAATAAGCACTTTTCCATAAACAAGCTCTAAATCATGTTTGAAGCACTCTGGATAAAAAATTTTTGTTATGTTTATTCGAGATGTTATGAAAACACTGTAGACTGTTTTCAGCAAGTTACAACATTGAAATGCAGAAATAAGCACTTTTCCATAAACAAGCTCTAAATCATGTTTGATGCACTCTGGATGTCCAATTTTTGCTGTGCTGTGTCTAGGTTGAGATGAAATGAACGCCGTGGACAGTTTTCAGCAAGTTGCAACATTGAAATGCAGAAATAAGCACTTTTCCATAAACAAGCTCTAAATCATGTTTGAAGCACTCTGGATAAAAAAATGTTTTTGTTATGTTTATTCGAGATGTTATGAAAACACTGTAGACTGTTTTCAGCAAGTTACAACATTGAAATGCAGAAATAAGCACTTTTCCATAAACAAGCTCTAAATCATGTTTGATGCACTCTGGATGTCCAATTTTTGCTGTGCTGTGTCTAGGTTGAGATGAAATGAACGCCGTGGACAGTTTTCAGCAAGTTGCAACATTGAAATGCAGAAATAAGCACTTTTCCATAAACAAGCTCTAAATCATGTTTGAAGCACTCTGGATAAAAAAATGTTTTTGTTATGTTTATTCGAGATGTTATGAAAACACTGTAGACTGTTTTCAGCAAGTTACAACATTGAAATGCAGAAATAAGCACTTTTCCATAAACAAGCTCTAAATCATGTTTGATGCACTCTGGATATCCAATTTTTGCTGTGCTGTGTCTAGGTTGAGATGAAATGAACCCGTGGACAGTTTTCAGCAAGTTGCAACATTGAAATGCAGAAATAAGCACTTTTCCATAAACAAGCTCTAAATCATGTTTGAAGCACTCTGGACAAAAAAAATGTTTTATGTTTATTCGAGATGTTATGAAAACACTGTAGACTGTTTTCAGCAAGTTACAACATTGAAATGCAGAAATAAGCACTTTTCCATAAACAAGCTCTAAATCATGTTTGATGCACTCTGGATATCCAATTTTTGCTGTGCTGTGTCTAGGTTGAGATGAAATGAACGCCGTGGACAGTTTTCAGCAAGTTACAACATTGAAATGCAGAAATAAGCACTTTTCATAAACAAGCTCTAAATCATGTTTGATGCACTCTGGATATCCAATTTTTGCTGTGCTGTGTCTAGGTTGAGATGAAATGAACGCCGTGGACAGTTTTCAGCAAGTTGCAACATTGAAATGCAGAAATAAGCACTTTTCCATAAACAAGCTCTAAATCATGTTTGAAGCACTCTGGATAAAAAAATGTTTTTGTATGTTTATTCGAGATGTTATGAAAACACTGTAGACTGTTTTCAGCAAGTTACAACATTGAAATGCAGAAATAAGCACTTTTCCATAAACAAGCTCTAAATCATGTTTGATGCACTCTGGATATCCAATTTTGCTGTGCTGTGTCTAGGTTGAGATGAAATGAACGCCGTGGACAGTTTTCAGCAAGTTGCAACATTGAAATGCAGAAATAAGCACTTTTCCATAAACAAGCTCTAAATCATGTTTGAAGCACTCTGGATAAAAATGGTTTTGTTATGTTTATTCGAGATGTTATGAAAACACTGTAGACTGTTTTCAGCAAGTTACAACATTGAAATGCAGAAATAAGCACTTTTCCATAAACAAGCTCTAAATCATGTTTGATGCACTCTGGATATCCAATTTTTGCTGTGCTGTGTCTAGGTTGAGATGAAATGAACGCCGTGGACAGTTTTCAGCAAGTTGCAACATTGAAATGCAGAAATAAGCACTTTTCCATAAACAAGCTCTAAATCATGTTTGAAGCACTCTGGATAAAAAATGTTTTTGTTATGTTTATTCGAGATGTTATGAAAACACTGTAGACTGTTTTCAGCAAGTTACAACATTGAAATGCAGAAATAAGCACTTTTCCATAAACAAGCTCTAAATCATGTTTGATGCACTCTGGATATCCAATTTTTGCTGTGCTGTGTCTAGGTTGAGATGAAATGAACGCCGTGGACAGTTTTCAGCAAGTTGCAACATTGAAATGCAGAAATAAGCACTTTTCCATAAACAAGCTCTAAATCATGTTTGAAGCACTCTGGATAAAAAAATGTTTTTGTTATGTTTATTCGAGATGTTATGAAAACACTGTAGACTGTTTTCAGCAAGTTGCAACATTGAAATGCAGAAATAAGCACTTTTCCATAAACAAGCTCTAAATCATGTTTGATGCACTCTGGATATCCAATTTTTGTTGTGTGTGCTGTGTCTAGGTGAGATGAAATGAACGCCGTGGACAGTTTTCAGCAAGTTACAACATTGAAATGCAGAAATAAGCACTTTTCCATAAACAAGCTCTAAATCATGTTTGATGCACTCTGGATATCCAATTTTTGCTGTGCTGTGTCTAGGTTGAGATGAAATGAACGCCGTGGACAGTTTTCAGCAAGTTTGCAACATTGAAATGCAGAAATAAGCACTTTTCCATAAACAAGCTCTAAATCATGTTTGAAGCACTCTGGATAAAAAAATGTTTTTGTTATGTTTATTCGAGATGTTATGAAACACTGTAGACTGTTTTCAGCAAGTTACAACATTGAAATGCAGAAAATAAGCACTTTTCCATAAACAAGCTCTAAATCATGTTTGATGCACTCTGGATGTCCAATTTTTGCTGTGCTGTGTCTAGGTTGAGATGAAATGAACGCCGTGGACAGTTTTCAGCAAGTTGCAACATTGAAATGCAGAAATAAGCACTTTTCCATAAACAAGCTCTAAATCATGTTTGAAGCACTCTGGATTAAAAAAATGTTTTTGTTATGTTTATTCGAGATGTTATGAAAACACTGTAGACTGTTTCAGCAAGTTACAACATTGAAATGCAGAAATAAGCACTTTTCCATAAACAAGCTCTAAATCATGTTTGATGCACTCTGGATATCCAATTTTTGCTGTGCTGTGTCTAGGTTGAGATGAAATGAACGCCGTGGACAGTTTTCAGCAAGTTGCAACATTGAAATGCAGAAATAAGCACTTTTCCATAAACAAGCTCTAAATCATGTTTGATGCACTCTGGATATCCAATTTTTGCTGTGCTGTGTCTAGTTGAGATGAAATGAACGCCGTGGACAGTTTTCAGCAAGTTGCAACATTGAAATGCAGAAATAAGCACTTTTCCATAAACAAGCTCTAAATCATGTTTGATGCACTCTGGATATCCAATTTTTGCTGTGCTGTGTCTAGGTTGAGATGAAATGAACGCCGTGGACAGTTTTCAGCAAGTTGCAACATTGAAATGCAGAAATAAGCACTTTTCCATAAACAAGCTCTAAATCATGTTTGAAGCACTCTGGATAAAAAATGTTTTTGTTATGTTTATTCGAGATGTTATGAAAACACTGTAGACTGTTTTCAGCAAGTTACAACATTGAAATGCAGAAATAAGCACTTTTCCATAAACAAGCTCTAAATCATGTTTGAATGCACTCTGGATGTCCAATTTTTGCTGTGCTGTGTCTAGGTTGAGATGAAATGAACGCCGTGGACAGTTTTCAGCAAGTTGCAACCTTGAATGCAGAAATAAGCACTTTTCCATAAACAAGCTCTAAATCATGTTTGAAGCACTCTGGATAACAAAATGTTTTGTTATGTTATTCGAGATGTTATGAAAACACTGTAGACTGTTTTCAGCAAGTTACAACATTGAAATCAGAAATAAGCACTTTTCCATAAACAAGCTCTAAATCATGTTTGATGCACTCTGGATGTCCAATTTTTGCTGTGCTGTGTCTAGGTTGAGATGAAATGAACGCCGTGGACAGTTTCAGCAAGTTGAAACATTGAAATGCAGACAATAAGCACTTTCCATAAACAAGCTCTAATCATGTTTGAAGCACCTCTGGATAAAAAATGTTTTGTTATGTTTATTCGAGATGTGTATGAAAACACTGTAGACTGTTTTCAGCAAGTTACAACATTGAAATGCAGAAATAAGCACTTTTTCCATAAACAAGCTCTAAATCATGTTTGATGCACTCTGGATATCCAATTTTTGCGTGTGCTGTGTCTAGGTTGAGATGAAATGAACGCCGTGGACAGTTTCAGCAAGTTGAAACATTGAAATGCAGAAATAAGCACTTTTCCATAAACAAGCTCTAAATCATGTTTGAAGGCACTCTGGATAAAAAATGTTTTTTATGTTTATTCGTAGATGTTATGAAAACACTGTAGACCTGTTTTCAGCAAGTTGACAACATTGAAAATGCAGAAATAAGCACTTTCCATAAACAAGCTCTAAATCATGTTTGATGCACTCTGGATGTCCAAGTTTTGCTGTGCTGTGTCTAGGTTGAGATGAAATGAACGCCGTGGACAGTTTTTTCAGCATGTTGAAACATTGAAATGCAGAATAAGCACTTTCCCATAAACAAGCTCTAAATTCATGTTTGAAGCACTCTGGATATAAAAAATGTTGCTTGTTCTGTTCTATTCGAGATGTAATGAACGCCGTGGACAGTTTTCAGCAAGTTACAACATTGAAATGCAGAAATAAGCACTTTTCCATAAACAAGCTCTAAATCATGTTTGATGCACTCTGGATATCCAATTTTTGCTGTGCTGTGTCTAGGTTGAGATGAAATGAACGCCGTGGACAGTTTTCAGCAAGTTGCAACATTGAAATGCAGAAATAAGCACTTTTCCATAAACAAGCTCTAAATCATGTTTGAAGCACTCTGGATAAAAAATGTTTTTGTTATGTTTATTCGAGATGTTATGAAAACACTGTAGACTGTTTTCAGCAAGTTACAACATTGAATGCAGAAATAAGCACTTTTCCATAAACAAGCTCTAAATCATGTTTGATGCACTCTGGATATCCAATTTTGCTGTGCTGTGTCTAGGTTGAGATGAAATGAACGCCGTGGACAGTTTTCAGCAAGTTGCAACATTGAAATGCAGAAATAAGCACTTTTCCATAAACAAGCTCTAAATCATGTTTGAAGCACTCTGGATAAAAAATGTTTTTGTTATGTTTATTCGAGATGTTATGAAAACACTGTAGACTGTTTTCAGCAAGTACAACATTGAAATGCAGAAATAAGCACTTTTCATAAACAAGCTCTAAATCATGTTTGATGCACTCTGGATGTCCAATTTTGCTGTGCTGTGTCTAGGTTGAGATGAAATGAACGCCGTGGACAGTTTTCAGCAAGTTGCAACATTGAAATGCAGAAATAAGCACTTTTCCATAAACAAGCTCTAAATCATGTTTGAAGCACTCTGGATAAACAATGTTTTTGTTATGTTTATTCGAGATGTTATGAAAACACTGTAGACTGTTTTCAGCAAGTTACAACATTGAAATGCAGAAAATAAGCACTTTTCCATAAACAAGCTCTAAATCATGTTTGATGCACTCTGGATATCCAATTTTTGCTGTGCTGTGTCTAGGTTGAGATGAAATGAACGCCGTGGACAGTTTTCAGCAAGTTGCAACATTGAAATGCAGAAATAAGCACTTTTCCATAAACAAGCTCTAAATCATGTTTGATGCACTCTGGATATCCAATTTTTGCTGTGCTGTGTCTAGGTTGAGATGAAATGAACCCGTGGACAGTTTTCAGCAAGTTGCAACATTGAAATGCAGAAATAAGCACTTTTCCATAAACAAGCTCTAAATCATGTTTGAAGCACTCTGGATAAAAAAATGTTTTTGTTATGTTTATTCGAGATGTTATGAAAACACTGTAGACTGTTTTCAGCAAGTTACAACATTGAAATGCAGAAATAAGCACTTTTCCATAAACAAGCTCTAAATCATGTTTGATGCACTCTGGATATCCAATTTTTGCTGTGCTGTGTCTAGGTTGAGATGAAATGAACGCCGTGGACAGTTTTCAGCAAGTTGCAACATTGAAATGCAGAAATAAGCACTTTTCCATAAACAAGCTCTAAATCATGTTTGAAGCACTCTGGATAAAAAAATGTTTTTGTTATGTTTATTCGAGATGTTATGAAAACACTGTAGACTGTTTTCAGCAAGTTACAACATTGAAATGCAGAAATAAGCACTTTTCCATAAACAAGCTCTAAATCATGTTTGATGCACTCTGGATATCCAATTTTTGCTGTGCTGTGTCTAGGTTGAGATGAAATGAACGCCGTGGACAGTTTTCAGCAAGTTGCAACATTGAAATGCAGAAATAAGCACTTTTCCATAAACAAGCTCTAAATCATGTTTGAAGCACTCTGGATAAAAAATGTTTTGTTATGTTTATTCGAGATGTTATGAAAACACTGTAGACTGTTTTCAGCAAGTTACAACATTGAAATGCAGAAATAAGCACTTTTCCATAAACAAGCTCTAAATCATGTTTGATGCACTCTGGATATCCAATTTTTGCTGTGCTGTGTCTAGGTTGAGATGAAATGAACGCCGTGGACAGTTTTCAGCAAGTTGCAACATTGAAATGCAGAAATAAGCACTTTTCCATAAACAAGCTCTAAATCATGTTTGAAGCACTCTGGATAAAAAAATGTTTTTGTTATGTTTATTCGAGATGTTATGAAAACACTGTAGACTGTTTTCAGCAAGTTACAACATTGAAATGCAGAAATAAGCACTTTTCCATAAACAAGCTCTAAATCATGTTTGATGCACTCTGGATATCCAATTTTTGCTGTGCTGTGTCTAGGTTGAGATGAAATGAACGCCGTGGACAGTTTTCAGCAAGTTGCAACATTGAAATGCAGAAATAAGCACTTTTCCATAAACAAGCTCTAAATCATGTTTGAAGCACTCTGGATAAAAAAATGTTTTTGTTATGTTTATTCGAGATGTTATGAAAACACTGTAGACTGTTTTCAGCAAGTTACAACATTGAAATGCAGAAATAAGCACTTTTCCATAAACAAGCTCTAAATCATGTTTGATGCACTCTGGATATCCAATTTTTGCTGTGCTGTGTCTAGGTTGAGATGAAATGAACGCCGTGGACAGTTTTCAGCAAGTTGCAACATTGAAATGCAGAAATAAGCACTTTTCCATAAACAAGCTCTAAATCATGTTTGAAGCACTCTGGATAAAAAATGTTTTTGTTATGTTTATTCGAGATGTTATGAAAACACTGTAGACTGTTTTCAGCAAGTTACAACATTGAAATGCAGAAATAAGCACTTTTCCATAAACAAGCTCTAAATCATGTTTGATGCACTCTGGATATCCAATTTTTGCTGTGCTGTGTCTAGGTTGAGATGAAATGAACGCCGTGGACAGTTTTCAGCAAGTTGCAACATTGAAATGCAGAAATAAGCACTTTTCCATAAACAAGCTCTAAATCATGTTTGAAGCACTCTGGATAAAAAAATGTTTTTGTTATGTTTATTCGAGATGTTATGAAAACACTGTAGACTGTTTTCAGCAAGTTACAACATTGAAATGCAGAAATAAGCACTTTTCCATAAACAAGCTCTAAATCATGTTTGATGCACTCTGGATATCCAATTTTGCTGTGCTGTGTCTAGGTTGAGATGAAATGAACGCCGTGGACAGTTTTCAGCAAGTTGCAACATTGAAATGCAGAAATAAGCACTTTTCCATAAACAAGCTCTAAATCATGTTTGATGCACTCTGGATATCCAATTTTTGCTGTGCTGTGTCTAGGTTGAGATGTAATGAAACGCCTGTGGACAGTTTTCAGCAAGTTGCAACATTGAAATGCAGAAATAAGCACTTTTCCATAAACAAGCTCTAAATCATGTTTGATGCACTCTGGATATCCAATTTTTGCTGTGCTGTGTCTAGGTTGAGATGAAATGAACGCCGTGGACAGTTTTCAGCAAGTTGCAACATTGAAATGCAGAAATAAGCACTTTTCCATAAACAAGCTCTAAATCATGTTTGAAGCACTCTGGATAAAAAAATGTTTTTGTTATGTTTATTCGAGATGTTATGAAAACACTGTAGACTGTTTTCAGCAAGTTACAACATTGAAATGCAGAAATAAGCACTTTTCCATAAACAAGCTCTAAATCATGTTTGATGCACTCTGGATATCCAATTTTTGCTGTGCTGTGTCTAGGTTGAGATGAAATGAACGCCGTGGACAGTTTTCAGCAAGTTGCAACATTGAAATGCAGAAATAAGCACTTTTCCATAAACAAGCTCTAAATCATGTTTGAAGCACTCTGGATAAAAAAATGTTTTTGTTATGTTTATTCGAGATGTTATGAAAACACTGTAGACTGTTTTCAGCAAGTTACAACATTGAAATGCAGAAATAAGCACTTTTCCATAAACAAGCTCTAAATCATGTTTGATGCACTCTGGATATCCAATTTTTGCTGTGCTGTGTCTAGGTTGAGATGAAATGAACGCCGTGGACAGTTTTCAGCAAGTTGCAACATTGAAATGCAGAAATAAGCACTTTTCCATAAACAAGCTCTAAATCATGTTTGAAGCACTCTGGATAAAAAAATGTTTTTGTTATGTTTATTCGAGATGTTATGAAAACACTGTTAGACTGTTTTCAGCAAGTTACAACATTGAAATGCAGAAATAAGCACTTTTCCATAAACAAGCTCTAAATCATGTTTGATGCACTCTGGATATCCAATTTTTGCTGTGCTGTGTCTAGGCTTGAGATGAAATGAACGCCGTGGACAGTTTTCAGCAAGTTGCAACATTGAAATGCAGAAATAAGCACTTTTCCATAAACAAGCTCTAAATCATGTTTGATGCACTCTGGATAAAAAATGTTTTTGTTATGTTTATTCGAGATGTTATGAAAACACTGTAGACTGTTTTCAGCAAGTTACAACATTGAAATGCAGAAATAAGCACTTTTCCATAAACAAGCTCTAAATCATGTTTGATGCACTCTGGATATCCAATTTTTGCTGTGCTGTGTCTAGGTTGAGATGAAATGAACGCCGTGGACAGTTTTCAGCAAGTTGCAACATTGAAATGCAGAAATAAGCACTTTTCCATAAACAAGCTCTAAATCATGTTTGAAGCACTCTGGATAAAAAATGTTTTTGTTATGTTTATTCGAGATGTTATGAAAACACTGTAGACTGTTTTCAGCAAGTTACAACATTGAAATGCAGAAATAAGCACTTTTCCATAAACAAGCTCTAAATCATGTTTGATGCACTCTGGATATCCAATTTTTGCTGTGCTGTGTCTAGGTTGAGATGAAATGAACGCCGTGGACAGTTTTCAGCAAGTTGCAACATTGAAATGCAGAAATAAGCACTTTTCCATAAACAAGCTCTAAATCATGTTTGAAGCACTCTGGATAAAAAAATGTTTTTGTTATGTTTATTCGAGATGTTATGAAAACACTGTAGACTGTTTTCAGCAAGTTACAACATTGAAATGCAGAAATAAGCACTTTTCCATAAACAAGCTCTAAATCATGTTTGATGGCACTCTGGATATCAATTTTTGCTGTGCTGTGTATAGGTTGAGATGAAATGAACGCCGTGGACAGTTTTCAGCAATGTTGAAACATTGAAATGCAGAAATAAGCACTTTTCCATAAACAAGCTCTAAATATGTTTGATGCACTCTGGATATCCAATTTTGCTGTGCTGTGTCTAGGTTGAGATGAAATGAACGCCGTGGACAGTTTTCAGCAAGTTGCAACATTGAATGCAGAAATAAGCACTTTTCCATAAACAAGCTCTAAATCATGTTTGAAGCACTCTGGATAAAAAATGTTTTGTTATGTTTATTGAGATGTTATGAAACACTGTAGACTGTTTCAGCAAGTTACAACATTGAAATGCAGAAATAAGCACTTTTCCATAAACAAGCTCTAAATCATGTTTGATGCACTCTGGATATCCAATTTTTGCTGTGCTGTGTCTAGGTTGAGATGAATGAACGCCGTGGACCAGTTTTCAGCAAGTTGCAACATTGAAATGCAGAAATAAGCACTTTTCCATAAACAAGCTCTAAATCATGTTTGAAGCACTCTGGATAAAAAAATGTTTTTGTTATGTTTATTCGAGATGTTATGAAAACACTGTAGACTTGTTCAGCACGTTACAACATTGAAATGCAGAAATAAGCACTTTTCCATAAACAAGCTGCTAAATCATGTTTGATGCACTCTAGGATATCCAATTTTGCTGTGCTGTGTCTAGTTGAGATGAAATGAACGCCGTGGACAGTTTCAGCAAGTTCAACATTGAAATGCAGAAATAAGCACGTGTGCCATAAACAAGCTCGAAATTCAATCGTTTGAATGCCACTCCTGGATGTCCAATTTTTGCGTGTGCTGTGTCTAGGTGGGAGAATGAAAATGAACGCCGTGGACAGTTGTTCCAGCAAGTTGAAACATTGAAATGCAAGAAATAAGCACTTTTCCATAAACAAGCTCTAAATCATGTGTTGAAGCAACCTCTGGATAAAAAAATGTTTTTGTTATGTTTATTCGAGATGTTATGAAACACTGTAGACTGTTTCAGCAAGTTACAACATTGAAATGCCAGGAAATAAGCACTTTCCATAAACAAGCTCGAAATCATGTTTTGATGCACTCCTGGATATCCAATTTTTGCTGGCTGTGTCTAGGTTGAGATGAAATGAACGCCGTGGACAGTTTTCCAGCAAGTTGAAAAATGAAATGCAGAAATAAGCACTTTTCCATAAACAAGCTCTAAATCATGTTTGAAGCACTCTGGATAAAAAAATGTTTTTGTTATGTTTATTCGAGATGTTATGAAAACACTGTAGACTGTTTTCAGCAAGTTACACCATTGAAATGAAGAAATAAGCACTCTTTTCCATAAAAAGCTCTAAATCATGTTTGAGCACTCTGGATGTCCAATTTTTGCTGTGCTGTGTCTAGGTTGAGATGAAATGGACCCGTGGACAGTTTTCAGCAAGTTGCAAATTGAAATGCAGAAATAAGCACTTTCCAATAAACAAGCTCTAAATCATGTTTGATGCACTCTGATATCCCATTTTTGCTGTGCTGTGTCTAGGTTTGAGATGAAATGAACGCCGTGGACAGTTTTCAGCAAGTTGCAACATTGAAATGCAGAAATAAGCACTTTCCATAAACAAGCTCTAAATCATGTTTGAAGCACTCTGGATAAAAAAACTGTTTTTGTTATGTTTATTCGAGATGTTATGAAAACACTGTAGACTGTTTTCCAGCAAGTTAGCAACATTGAAATGCAGAAATAAGCACTTTTCCATAAACAAGCTCTAAATCATGTTGATGCACTCTGGATATCCAATTTTTGCATGTGCTGTGTCTAGTTGAGGATGAAATGAACGCCGTGGACAGTTTTCAGCAAGTGCAACATTGAAATGCAGAAATAAGCACTTTTCCATAAACAATGCTCTAAATCATGTTTGAAGCACTCTGGATAAAAAAATGTTTTTGTTATGTTTATTCGAGATGTTTAGAAACACTGTAGACATGTTGTTCAGCAAGTTACAACATTGAAATGCAGAAATAAGCACTTTTCCATAAACAAGCTCTAATCATGTTTGAATGCCACTCATGATATCAAATGTTTTCGCTGATGCTGGTCTGGTTCGAGATGTAATGAAACACTGTATGTGACATGTTTTTCAGCAAGTTACAACATTGCAAATGCAGAATAGCACTTTTCCATAAACAAGCTCTAAATCATGTTTGATGCACTCATGAATGTCCCCAATTTTTGGCTGTGCTGTGTCTAGGTTGAGATGAAATGAACGCCGTGGACAGTTTTCAGCAAGTGCAACATTGAAATGCAGAAATAAAGCACTTTTCCATAAACAAGCTCTAAATTCATGTTTGAAGCACTCTGGCTATATAAACAATTGTTTTTGTTATGTTTATTCGAGATCGTTATGAAAACACTGTAGACTTGTTTTCAGCAAGTTACAACATTGAAATTCAGAAATAAGCACTTTTCCATAAACAAGCTCTAAATCATGTTTGATGCACTCTGGATATCCAATTTTAGCTGTGCTGTGTCTAGGTTGAGATGAAATGAACGCCGTGGACAGTTTTCAGCAAGTTGCAACATTGAAATGCAGAAATAAGCACTTTTCCATAAACAAGCTCTAAATCATGTTTGATGCACTCTGGATATCCAATTTTTGCTGTGCTGTGTCTAGTTGAGATGAAATGAACGCCGTGGACAGTTTTCAGCAAGTTGCAACATTGAAATGCAGAAATAAGCACTTTTCCATAAACAAGCTCTAAATCATGTTTGAGCACTCTGGATATCCAAATTGTTTTGTGCTGTGTCTAGTTGAGATGAATGAACACCGTGGACAGTTTTCAGCAAGTTACAACATTGAAATGCAGAAATAAGCACTTTTCCATAAACAAGCTCTAAATCATGTTTGAAGCACTCTGGATATCAAATGTTTTGTGTATGTTTATTCGAGATGTTATGAAAACACGTAGACTGTTTTCAGCAAGTTACAACATTGAAATGCAGAAATAAGCACTCTCTTCATAAACAAGCTCCCTAAATCATGTTTTGATGCACTCTGGATGTCCAATTTTTGCTGTGCTGTGTCTAGGTCTGAGATGAAATGAACGCCCGTGGACAGTTTTCAGCAAGTTGAAACATGAAATGCAAAATAAGCACTTTTCCATAAACAAGCTCTAAATCATGTTTGATGCACTCTGAATCCAATTTTTGTGTGCTGGTCTAGTTGAGATGTAAATGAACGACTGTGGACAGTTTTCAGCAAGTGAAACATTGAAATGCAGAAATAAGCACCTTTTCATAAACAAGCTCTAAATCATGTTTGATGCACTCTGGATATCCAAATGGTTTTACTGTGCTTGTCTAGGTTGAGATGTAAATGAACACGTGGACAGTTTCAGCAAGTTGCAACATTGAAATGCAGAAATAAGCACTTTTCCATAAACAAGCTCTAAATCATGTTTGAATGCACTCTGCGCTAATCAAGTTTTGCTGTGCTGTGTCTATGTGAGCTGTAATGAACCTGGTGGACAGTTTTCAGCAAGTTGCAACATTGAAATGCAAGAAATAAGCACCCTTTCCATAAACAAGCTCTAATCATGTTTGAAGCACTCTGGATAAAAAATGTTTTTGTATATGTTTATCTGAGATGTTATGAAAACACCTGTAGACTGTTTTCAGCAGTTACAACATTGAAATGCAGACATAAGCACTTTCCATAAACAAGCTCTAAATCATGTTTGATGCACTCTGGGATAGTCCAATTTTTGCTTGTTGCTGTGTCTAGGGTTGAGATGAAATGAAGCCGTGGACAGTTTTCAGCAAGTTGCAACATTGAAATGCAGAAATAAGCACTTTTCCATAAACAAGATCTAAATCATGTTTGAAGCACTCTGGATAAAAAATGTTTGTTGTATGTTTATTCGAGATGTTATGAAAACACTGAGACTGTTTTCAGCAAGTTACAACATTGAAATGCAGAAAATAAGCACTTTTTCATAAAAGCTCTAAATCATGTTTGATGCACTCTGGATATCCAATTTTTGCTGTGCTGTGTCTAGGTTGAGATGAAATGAAAACACTGTGGACAGTTTTCAGCAAGTTGCAACATTGAAATGCAGAAATAAGCACTTTTCCATAAACAAGCTCTAAATCATGTTTGAAGCACTCTGGATAAAAAATTTTTTGTTGTGTTATTGAGATGTTATGAAAACACTGGACTGTTTTCAGCAAGTTGCAACATTGAAATGCAGAAATAAGCACTTTTCCATAAACAAGCTCTAAATCATGTTTGATGCACTCTGGATGTCCAATTTTTGCTGTGCTGTGTCTAGTTGAGATGAAATGAACGCCGTGGACAGTTTTCAGCAAGTTGCAACATTGAAATGCAGAAATAAGCACTTTTCCATAAACAAGCTCTAAATCATGTTTGATGCACTCTGGATATCCAATTTTTGCTGTGCTGTGTCTAGGTGAGATGAAATGAACGCCGTGGACAGTTTTCAGCAAGTTGCAACATTGAAATGCAGAAATAAGCACTTTTCCATAAACAAGCTCTAAATCATGTTTGAAGCACTCTGGATAAAAAAATGTTTGTTATGTTTATTTGAGATGTTATGAAAACACTGTAGATGTTTTCAGCAAGTTACAACATTGAAATGCAGAAATAAGCACTTTTCCATAAACAAGCTCTAAATCATGTTTGATGCACTCTGGATGTCCAATTTTGCTGTGCTGTGTCTAGGTTGAGATGAAATGAACGCCGTGGACAGTTTTCAGCAAGTTGCAACATTGAAATGCAGAAATAAGCACTTTTCCATAAACAAGCTCTAAATCATGTTTGAAGCACTCTGGATAAAAAAATGTTTTGTTATGTTTATTCGAGATGTTATGAAAACACTGTAGACTGTTTTCAGCAGTTACAACATTGAAATGCAGAAATAAGCACTTTTCCATAAACAAGCTCTAAATCATGTTTGATGCACTCTGGATATCCAATTTTTGGCTGTGCTGTGTCTAGGTTGAGATGAAATGAACGCCGTGGACAGTTTTCAGCAAGTTGCAACATTGAAATGCAGAAATAAGCACTTTTCCATAAACAAGCTCTAAATCATGTTTGATGCACTCTGGATGTCCAATTTTTGCTGTGCTGTGTCTAGGTTGAGATGAAATGAACGCCGTGGACAGTTTTCAGCAAGTTGCAACATTGAAATGCAGAAATAAGCACTTTTCCATAAACAAGCTCTAAATCATGTTTGAAGCACTCTGGATAAAAAATGTTTTGTTATGTTTATTCGAGATGTTATGAAAACACTGTAGATGTTTTCAGCAAGTTACAACATTGAAATGCAGAAATAAGCACTTTTCCATAAACAAGCTCTAAATCATGTTTGATGCACTCTGGATATCCAATTTTTGCTGTGCTGTGTCTAGGTTGAGATGAAATGAACGCCGTGGACAGTTTTCAGCAAGTTGCAACATTGAAATGCAGAAATAAGCACTTTTCCATAAACAAGCTCTAAATCATGTTTGAAGCACTCTGGATAAAAAAATGTTTTTGTTATGTTTATTCGAGATGTTATGAAAACACTGTAGACTGTTTTCAGCAAGTTACAACATTGAAATGCAGAAATAAGCACTTTTCCATAAACAAGCTCTAAATCATGTTTGATGCACTCTGGATATCCAATTTTTGCTGTGCTGTGTCTAGGTTGAGATGAAATGAACGCCGTGGACAGTTTTCAGCAAGTTGCAACATTGAAATGCAGAAATAAGCACTTTTCCATAAACAAGCTCTAAATCATGTTTGAAGCACTCTGGATAAAAAAATGTTTTTGTTATGTTTATTCGAGATGTTATGAAAACACTGTAGACTGTTTTCAGCAAGTTACAACATTGAAATGCAGAAATAAGCACTTTTCCATAAACAAGCTCTAAATCATGTTTGATGCACTCTGGATATCCAATTTTTGCTGTGCTGTGTCTAGGTTGAGATGAAATGAACGCCGTGGACAGTTTTCAGCAAGTTGCAACATTGAAATGCAGAAATAAGCACTTTTCCATAAACAAGCTCTAAATCATGTTTGAAGCACTCTGGATAAAAAAATGTTTTTGTTATGTTTATTGAGATGTTATGAAAACACTGTAGATGTTTTCAGCAAGTTACAACATTGAAATGCAGAAATAAGCACTTTTCCATAAACAAGCTCTAAATCATGTTTGATGCACTCTGGATATCCAATTTTTGCTGTGCTGTGTCTAGTTGAGATGAAATGAACGCCGTGGACAGTTTTCAGCAAGTTGCAACATTGAAATGCAGAAATAAGCACTTTTCCATAAACAAGCTCTAAATCATGTTTGATGCACTCTGGATATCCAATTTTTGCTGTGCTGTGTCTAGGTTGAGATGAAATGAACGCCGTGGACAGTTTTCAGCAAGTTGCAACATTGAAATGCAGAAATAAGCACTTTTCCATAAACAAGCTCTAAATCATGTTTGAAGCACTCTGGATAAAAAAATGTTTTTGTATGTTTATTTGAGATGTTATGAAAACACGTAGACTGTTTTCAGCAAGTTACAACATTGAAATGCAGAAATAAGCACTTTTCCATAAACAAGCTCTAAATCATGTTTGATGCACTCTGGATATCCAATTTTTGCTGTGCTGTGTCTAGGTTGAGATGAAATGAACGCCGTGGACAGTTTTCAGCAAGTTGCAACATTGAAATGCAGAAATAAGCACTTTTCCATAAACAAGCTCTAAATCATGTTTGAAGCACTCTGGATAAAAAATGTTTTTGTTATGTTTATTGAGATGTTATGAAAACACTGTAGACTGTTTTCAGCAAGTTACAACATTGAAATGCAGAAATAAGCACTTTTCCATAAACAAGCTCTAAATCATGTTTGATGCACTCTGGATATCCAATTTTTGCTGTGCTGTGTCTAGGTTGAGATGAAATGAACGCCGTGGACAGTTTTCAGCAAGTTGCAACATTGAAATGCAGAAATAAGCACTTTTCCATAAACAAGCTCTAAATCATGTTTGATGCACTCTGGATATCCAATTTTTGCTGTGCTGTGTCTAGGTTGAGATGAAATGAACGCCGTGGACAGTTTTCAGCAAGTTGCAACATTGAAATGCAGAAATAAGCACTTTTCCATAAACAAGCTCTAAATCATGTTTGAAGCACTCTGGATAAAAAATGTTTTGTTATGTTTATTGAGATGTTATGAAAACACTGTAGATTGTTTTCAGCAAGTTGCAACATTGAAATGCAGAAATAAGCACTTTTCCATAAACAAGCTCTAAATCATGTTTGATGCACTCTGGATATCCAATTTTTGCTGTGCTGTGTCTAGGTTGAGATGAAATGAACGCCGTGGACAGTTTTCAGCAAGTTGCAACATTGAAATGCAGAAATAAGCACTTTTCCATAAACAAGCTCTAAATCATGTTTGAAGCACTCTGGATAAAAAAATGTTTTTGTTATGTTATTTGAGATGTTATGAAAACACTGTAGACTGTTTTCAGCAAGTTACAACATTGAAATGCAGAAATAAGCACTTTTCCATAAACAAGCTCTAAATCATGTTTGATGCACTCTGGATATCCAATTTTGCTGTGCTGTGTCTAGGTTGAGATGAAATGAACGCCGTGGACAGTTTTCAGCAAGTTGCAACATTGAAATGCAGAAATAAGCACTTTTCCATAAACAAGCTCTAAATCATGTTTGAAGCACTCTGGATAAAAAATTTTTGTTATGTTTATTTGAGATGTTATGAAAACACTGTAGACAGTTTTCAGCAAGTTACAACATTGAAATGCAGAAATAAGCACTTTTCCATAAACAAGCTCTAAATCATGTTTGATGCACTCTGGATATCCAATTTTTGCTGTGCTGTGTCTAGTTGAGATGAAATGAACGCCGTGGACAGTTTTCAGCAAGTTGCAACATTGAAATGCAGAAATAAGCACTTTTCCATAAACAAGCTCTAAATCATGTTTGATGCACTCTGGATATCCAATTTTTGCTGTGCTGTGTCTAGGTTGAGATGAAATGAACGCCGTGGACAGTTTTCAGCAAGTTGCAACATTGAAATGCAGAAATAAGCACTTTTCCATAAACAAGCTCTAAATCATGTTTGAAGCACTCTGGATAAAAAAATTTTTTTGTTATGTTTATTTGAGATGTTATGAAAACACTGTAGATTGTTTTCAGCAAGTTACAACATTGAAATGCAGAAATAAGCACTTTTCCATAAACAAGCTCTAAATCATGTTTGATGCACTCTGGATATCCAATTTTTGCTGTGCTGTGTCTAGGTTGAGATGAAATGAACGCCGTGGACAGTTTTCAGCAAGTTGCAACATTGAAATGCAGAAATAAGCACTTTTCCATAAACAAGCTCTAAATCATGTTTGAAGCACTCTGGATAAAAATTTTTTGTTATGTTTATTGAGATGAAATGAACACCGTGGACAGTTTTCAGCAAGTTGCAACATTGAAATGCAGAAATAAGCACTTTTCCATAAACAAGCTCTAAATCATGTTTGATGCACTCTGGATATCCAATTTTGCTGTGCTGTGTCTAGGTTGAGATGAAATGAACGCCGTGGACAGTTTTCAGCAAGTTGCAACATTGAAATGCAGAAATAAGCACTTTTCCATAAACAAGCTCTAAATCATGTTTGATGCACTCTGGATGTCCAATTTTTGCTGTGCTGTGTTAGGTTGAGATGAAATGAACGCCGTGGACAGTTTTCAGCAAGTTGCAACATTGAAATGCAGAAATAAGCACTTTTCCATAAACAAGCTCTAAATCATGTTTGAAGCACTCTGGATAAAAAATGTTTTTGTTATGTTTATTTGAGATGTTATGAAAACACTGTAGATGTTTTCAGCAAGTTACAACATTGAAATGCAGAAATAAGCACTTTTCCATAAACAAGCTCTAAATCATGTTTGATGCACTCTGGATATCCAATTTTTGCTGTGCTGTGTCTAGGTGAGATGAAATGAACGCCGTGGACAGTTTTCAGCAAGTTGCAACATTGAAATGCAGAAATAAGCACTTTTCCATAAACAAGCTCTAAATCATGTTTGATGCACTCTGGATATCCAATTTTTGCTGTGCTGTGTCTAGGTTGAGATGAAATGAACGCCGTGGACAGTTTTCAGCAAGTTGCAACATTGAAATGCAGAAATAAGCACTTTTCCATAAACAAGCTCTAAATCATGTTTGAAGCACTCTGGATAAAAAAATGTTTTTGTTATGTTTATTTGAGATGTTATGAAAACACTGTAGACTGTTTTCAGCAAGTTACAACATTGAAATGCAGAAATAAGCACTTTTCCATAAACAAGCTCTAAATCATGTTTGATGCACTCTGGATATCCAATTTTTGCTGTGCTGTGTCTAGGTTGAGATGAAATGAACGCCGTGGACAGTTTTCAGCAAGTTGCAACATTGAAATGCAGAAATAAGCACTTTTCCATAAACAAGCTCTAAATCATGTTTGAAGCACTCTGGATAAAAAATGTTTTTGTTATGTTTATTTGAGATGTTATGAAAACACTGTAGACTGTTTTCAGCAAGTTACAACATTGAAATGCAGAAATAAGCACTTTTCCATAAACAAGCTCTAAATCATGTTTGATGCACTCTGGATATCCAATTTTTGCTGTGCTGTGTCTAGGTTGAGATGAAATGAACGCCGTGGACAGTTTTCAGCAAGTTGCAACATTGAAATGCAGAAATAAGCACTTTTCCATAAACAAGCTCTAAATCATGTTTGATGCACTCTGGATATCCAATTTTTGCTGTGCTGTGTCTAGGTTGAGATGAAATGAACGCCGTGGACAGTTTTCAGCAAGTTGCAACATTGAAATGCAGAAATAAGCACTTTTCCATAAACAAGCTCTAAATCATGTTTGAAGCACTCTGGATAAAAAATTTTTGTTATGTTTATTGAGATGTTATGAAAACACTGTAGACAGTTTTCAGCAAGTTACAACATTGAAATGCAGAAATAAGCACTTTTCCATAAACAAGCTCTAAATCATGTTTGATGCACTCTGGATGTCCAATTTTTGCTGTGCTGTGTCTAGGTTGAGATGAAATGAACGCCGTGGACAGTTTTCAGCAAGTTGCAACATTGAAATGCAGAAATAAGCACTTTTCCATAAACAAGCTCTAAATCATGTTTGAAGCACTCTGGATAAAAAAATGTTTTTGTTATGTTTATTTGAGATGTTATGAAAACACTGTAGATTGTTTTCAGCAAGTTACAACATTGAAATGCAGAAATAAGCACTTTTCCATAAACAAGCTCTAAATCATGTTTGATGCACTCTGGATATCCAATTTTTGCTGTGCTGTGTCTAGGTTGAGATGAAATGAACGCCGTGGACAGTTTTCAGCAAGTTGCAACATTGAAATGCAGAAATAAGCACTTTTCCATAAACAAGCTCTAAATCATGTTTGAAGCACTCTGGATAAAAAATGTTTTTGTTATGTTATTTGAGATGTTATGAAAACACTGTAGATTGTTCAGCAAGTTACAACATTGAAATGCAGAAATAAGCACTTTTCCATAAACAAGCTCTAAATCATGTTTGATGCACTCTGGATATCCAATTTTTGCTGTGCTGTGTCTAGGTGAGATGAAATGAACGCCTGTGACAGTTTTCAGCAAGTTGCAACATTGAAATGCAGAAATAAGCACTTTTCCATAAACAAGCTCTAAATCATGTTTGATGCACTCTGGATATCCAATTTTTGCTGTGCTGTGTCTAGGTTGAGATGAAATGAACGCCGTGGACAGTTTTCAGCAAGTTGCAACATTGAAATGCAGAAATAAGCACTTTTCCATAAACAAGCTCTAAATCATGTTTGAAGCACTCTGGATAAAAAATTTTTTGTTATGTTTATTTGAGATGTTATGAAAACACTGTAGACTGTTTTCAGCAAGTTACAACATTGAAATGCAGAAATAAGCACTTTTCCATAAACAAGCTCTAAATCATGTTTGATGCACTCTGGATATCCAATTTTTGCTGTGCTGTGTCTAGGTTGAGATGAAATGAACGCCGTGGACAGTTTTCAGCAAGTTGCAACATTGAAATGCAGAAATAAGCACTTTTCCATAAACAAGCTCTAAATCATGTTTGATGCACTCTGGATATCCAATTTTGCTGTGCTGTGTCTAGGTTGAGATGAAATGAACACCGTGGACAGTTTTCAGCAAGTTGCAACATTGAAATGCAGAAATAAGCACTTTTCCATAAACAAGCTCTAAATCATGTTTGATGCACTCTGGATATCCAATTTTTGCTGTGCTGTGTCTAGGTTGAGATGAAATGAACGCCGTGGACAGTTTTCAGCAAGTTGCAACATTGAAATGCAGAAATAAGCACTTTTCCATAAACAAGCTCTAAATCATGTTTGATGCACTCTGGATAAAAAATTTTTGTTATGTTTATTGAGATGAAATGAAAACCTGGAGAGTTTTCAGCAAGTTGCAACATTGAAATGCAGAAATAAGCACTTTTCCATAAACAAGCTCTAAATCATGTTTGAAGCACTCTGGATAAAAAATTTTTTGTTATGTTTATTTGAGATGTTATGAAAACACTGTAGACAGTTTTCAGCAAGTTACAACATTGAAATGCAGAAATAAGCACTTTTCCATAAACAAGCTCTAAATCATGTTTGATGCACTCTGGATATCCAATTTTTGCTGTGCTGTGTCTAGGTTGAGATGAAATGAACGCCGTGGACAGTTTTCAGCAAGTTGCAACATTGAAATGCAGAAATAAGCACTTTTCCATAAACAAGCTCTAAATCATGTTTGATGCACTCTGGATATCCAATTTTTGCTGTGCTGTGTCTAGGTTGAGATGAAATGAACGCCGTGGACAGTTTTCAGCAAGTTGCAACATTGAAATGCAGAAATAAGCACTTTTCCATAAACAAGCTCTAAATCATGTTTGATGCACTCTGGATAAAAAATTTTTGTTATGTTTATTTGAGATGTTATGAAAACACTGTAGACAGTTTTCAGCAAGTTACAACATTGAAATGCAGAAATAAGCACTTTTCCATAAACAAGCTCTAAATCATGTTTGATGCACTCTGGATATCCAATTTTTGCTGTGCTGTGTCTAGGTTGAGATGAAATGAACGCCGTGGACAGTTTTCAGCAAGTTGCAACATTGAAATGCAGAAATAAGCACTTTTCCATAAACAAGCTCTAAATCATGTTTGAAGCACTCTGGATAAAAAATGTTTTTGTTATGTTTATTGAGATGTTATGAAAACACTGTAGACTGTTTTCAGCAAGTTACAACATTGAAATGCAGAAATAAGCACTTTTCCATAAACAAGCTCTAAATCATGTTTGATGCACTCTGGATATCCAATTTTTGCTGTGCTGTGTCTAGGTTGAGATGAAATGAACGCCGTGGACAGTTTTCAGCAAGTTGCAACATTGAAATGCAGAAATAAGCACTTTTCCATAAACAAGCTCTAAATCATGTTTGAAGCACTCTGGATAAAAAATGTTTTTGTTATGTTTATTTGAGATGTTATGAAAACACTGTAGAGTTTTCAGCAAGTTACAACATTGAAATGCAGAAATAAGCACTTTTCCATAAACAAGCTCTAAATCATGTTTGATGCACTCTGGATATCCAATTTTTGCTGTGCTGTGTCTAGGTTGAGATGAAATGAACGCCGTGGACAGTTTTCAGCAAGTTGCAACATTGAAATGCAGAAATAAGCACTTTTCCATAAACAAGCTCTAAATCATGTTTGAAGCACTCTGGATAAAAAATGTTTTTGTATGTTTATTGAGATGTTATGAAAACACTGTAGACTGTTTTCAGCAAGTTAAACATTGAAATGCAGAAATAAGCACTTTTCCATAAACAAGCTCTAAATCATGTTTGATGCACTCTGGATGTCCAATTTTTGTGTGCTGTGTCTAGGTTGAGATGAAATGAACGCCGTGGACAGTTTTCAGCAAGTTGCAACATTGAAATGCAGAAATAAGCACTTTTCCATAAACAAGCTCTAAATCATGTTTGAAGCACTCTGGATAAAAAATGTTTTTGTTATGTTTATTGAGATGTTATGAAAACACTGTAGATTGTTTTCAGCAAGTTACAACATTGAAATGCAGAAATAAGCACTTTTCCATAAACAAGCTCTAAATCATGTTTGATGCACTCTGGATATCCAATTTTTGCTGTGCTGTGTCTAGGTTGAGATGAAATGAACGCCGTGGACAGTTTTCAGCAAGTTGCAACATTGAAATGCAGAAATAAGCACTTTTCCATAAACAAGCTCTAAATCATGTTTGATGCACTCTGGATATCCAATTTTTGCTGTGCTGTGTCTAGGTTGAGATGAAATGAACGCCGTGGACAGTTTTCAGCAAGTTGCAACATTGAAATGCAGAAATAAGCACTTTTCCAATAAACAAGCTCTAAATCATGTTTGAAGCACTCTGGATAAAAAAATGTTTTTGTTATGTTTATTTGAGATGTTATGAAAACACTGTAGATTGTTTTCAGCAAGTTACAACATTGAAATGCAGAAATAAGCACTTTTCCATAAACAAGCTCTAAATCATGTTTGATGCACTCTGGATATCCAATTTTTGCTGTGCTGTGTCTAGGTTGAGATGAAATGAACGCCGTGGACAGTTTTCAGCAAGTTGCAACATTGAAATGCAGAAATAAGCACTTTTCCATAAACAAGCTCTAAATCATGTTTGAAGCACTCTGGATAAAAAAATGTTTTTGTTATGTTTATTTGAGATGTTATGAAAACACTGTAGATTGTTTTCAGCAAGTTACAACATTGAAATGCAGAAATAAGCACTTTTCCATAAACAAGCTCTAAATCATGTTTGATGCACTCTGGATATCCAATTTTTGCTGTGCTGTGTCTAGGTTGAGATGAAATGAACGCCGTGGACAGTTTTCAGCAAGTTGCAACATTGAAATGCAGAAATAAGCACTTTTCCATAAACAAGCTCTAAATCATGTTTGAAGCACTCTGGATAAAAAATGTTTTTGTTATGTTTATTTGAGATGTTATGAAAACACTGTAGACTGTTTTCAGCAAGTTACAACATTGAAATGCAGAAATAAGCACTTTTCCATAAACAAGCTCTAAATCATGTTTGATGCACTCTGGATATCCAATTTTTGCTGTGCTGTGTCTAGGTTGAGATGAAATGAACGCCGTGGACAGTTTTCAGCAAGTTGCAACATTGAAATGCAGAAATAAGCACTTTTCCATAAACAAGCTCTAAATCATGTTTGATGCACTCTGGATATCCAATTTTTGCTGTGCTGTGTCTAGGTTGAGATGAAATGAACGCCGTGGACAGTTTTCAGCAAGTTGCAACATTGAAATGCAGAAATAAGCACTTTTCCATAAACAAGCTCTAAATCATGTTTGAAGCACTCTGGATAAAAAAATGTTTTTGTTATGTTTATTTGAGATGTTATGAAAACACTGTAGACTGTTTTCAGCAAGTTACAACATTGAAATGCAGAAATAAGCACTTTTCCATAAACAAGCTCTAAATCATGTTTGATGCACTCTGGATATCCAATTTTTGCTGTGCTGTGTCTAGGTTGAGATGAAATGAACGCCGTGGACAGTTTTCAGCAAGTTGCAACATTGAAATGCAGAAATAAGCACTTTTCCATAAACAAGCTCTAAATCATGTTTGAAGCACTCTGGATAAAAAAATGTTTTTGTTATGTTTATTTGAGATGTTATGAAAACACTGTAGATTGTTTTCAGCAAGTTACAACATTGAAATGCAGAAATAAGCACTTTTCCATAAACAAGCTCTAAATCATGTTTGATGCACTCTGGATATCCAATTTTTGCTGTGCTGTGTCTAGGTTGAGATGAAATGAACGCCGTGGACAGTTTTCAGCAAGTTGCAACATTGAAATGCAGAAATAAGCACTTTTCCATAAACAAGCTCTAAATCATGTTTGAAGCACTCTGGATAAAAAATTTTTGTTATGTTTATTTGAGATGTTATGAAAACACTGTAGACTGTTTTCAGCAAGTTACAACATTGAAATGCAGAAATAAGCACTTTTCCATAAACAAGCTCTAAATCATGTTTGATGCACTCTGGATATCCAATTTTTGCTGTGCTGTGTCTAGGTTGAGATGAAATGAACGCCGTGGACAGTTTTCAGCAAGTTGCAACATTGAAATGCAGAAATAAGCACTTTTCCATAAACAAGCTCTAAATCATGTTTGATGCACTCTGGATGTCCAATTTTTGCTGTGCTGTGTCTAGGTTGAGATGAAATGAACGCCGTGGACAGTTTTCAGCAAGTTGCAACATTGAAATGCAGAAATAAGCACTTTTCCATAAACAAGCTCTAAATCATGTTTGAAGCACTCTGGATAAAAAATGTTTTTGTTATGTTTATTGAGATGTTATGAAAACACTGTAGATTGTTTTCAGCAAGTTACAACATTGAAATGCAGAAATAAGCACTTTTCCATAAACAAGCTCTAAATCATGTTTGATGCACTCTGGATATCCAATTTTTGCTGTGCTGTGTCTAGGTTGAGATGAAATGAACGCCGTGGACAGTTTTCAGCAAGTTGCAACATTGAAATGCAGAAATAAGCACTTTTCCATAAACAAGCTCTAAATCATGTTTGATGCACTCTGGATATCCAATTTTTGCTGTGCTGTGTCTAGGTTGAGATGAAATGAACGCCGTGGACAGTTTTCAGCAAGTTGCAACATTGAAATGCAGAAATAAGCACTTTTCCATAAACAAGCTCTAAATCATGTTTGATGCACTCTGGATATCCAATTTTTGTGTGCTGTGTCTAGTTGAGATGAAATGAACGCCGTGGACAGTTTTCAGCAAGTTGCAACATTGAAATGCAGAAATAAGCACTTTTCCATAAACAAGCTCTAAATCATGTTTGATGCACTCTGGATGTCCAATTTTTTGTGCTGTGTCTAGGTTGAGATGAAATGAACGCCGTGGACAGTTTTCAGCAAGTTGCAACATTGAAATGCAGAAATAAGCACTTTTCCATAAACAAGCTCTAAATCATGTTTGAAGCACTCTGGATAAAAAATGTTTTTGTTATGTTTATTTGAGATGTTATGAAAACACTGTAGATTGTTTTCAGCAAGTTGCAACATTGAAATGCAGAAATAAGCACTTTTCCATAAACAAGCTCTAAATCATGTTTGATGCACTCTGGATATCCAATTTTTGCTGTGCTGTGTCTAGGTTGAGATGAAATGAACGCCGTGGACAGTTTTCAGCAAGTTGCAACATTGAAATGCAGAAATAAGCACTTTTCCATAAACAAGCTCTAAATCATGTTTGATGCACTCTGGATATCCAATTTTTGCTGTGCTGTGTCTAGGTTGAGATGAAATGAACGCCGTGGACAGTTTTCAGCAAGTTGCAACATTGAAATGCAGAAATAAGCACTTTTCCATAAACAAGCTCTAAATCATGTTTGAAGCACTCTGGATAAAAAATGTTTTGTTATGTTTATTTGAGATGTTATGAAAACACTGTAGACTGTTTTCAGCAAGTTACAACATTGAAATGCAGAAATAAGCACTTTTCCATAAACAAGCTCTAAATCATGTTTGATGCACTCTGGATATCCAATTTTTGCTGTGCTGTGTCTAGGTTGAGATGAAATGAACGCCGTGGACAGTTTTCAGCAAGTTGCAACATTGAAATGCAGAAATAAGCACTTTTCCATAAACAAGCTCTAAATCATGTTTGAAGCACTCTGGATAAAAAATGTTTGTTATGTTTATTTGAGATGTTATGAAAACACTGTAGACTGTTTTCAGCAAGTTACAACATTGAAATGCAGAAATAAGCACTTTTCCATAAACAAGCTCTAAATCATGTTTGATGCACTCTGGATATCCAATTTTTGCTGTGCTGTGTCTAGGTTGAGATGAAATGAACGCCGTGGACAGTTTTCAGCAAGTTGCAACATTGAAATGCAGAAATAAGCACTTTTCCATAAACAAGCTCTAAATCATGTTTGAAGCACTCTGGATAAAAAATGTTTTTGTTATGTTTATTTGAGATGTTATGAAAACACTGTAGATTGTTTTCAGCAAGTTACAACATTGAAATGCAGAAATAAGCACTTTTCCATAAACAAGCTCTAAATCATGTTTGATGCACTCTGGATATCCAATTTTTGCTGTGCTGTGTCTAGGTTGAGATGAAATGAACGCCGTGGACAGTTTTCAGCAAGTTGCAACATTGAAATGCAGAAATAAGCACTTTTCCATAAACAAGCTCTAAATCATGTTTGAAGCACTCTGGATAAAAAATGTTTTTGTTATGTTTATTGAGATGTTATGAAAACACTGTAGACTGTTTTCAGCAAGTTACAACATTGAAATGCAGAAATAAGCACTTTTCCATAAACAAGCTCTAAATCATGTTTGATGCACTCTGGATATCCAATTTTTGCTGTGCTGTGTCTAGGTTGAGATGAAATGAACGCCGTGGACAGTTTTCAGCAAGTTGCAACATTGAAATGCAGAAATAAGCACTTTTCCATAAACAAGCTCTAAATCATGTTTGATGCACTCTGGATATCCAATTTTTGCTGTGCTGTGTCTAGGTTGAGATGAAATGAACGCCGTGGACAGTTTTCAGCAAGTTGCAACATTGAAATGCAGAAATAAGCACTTTTCCATAAACAAGCTCTAAATCATGTTTGAAGCACTCTGGATAAAAAAATGTTTTTGTTATGTTTATTTGAGATGTTATGAAAACACTGTAGATTGTTTTCAGCAAGTTACAACATTGAAATGCAGAAATAAGCACTTTTCCATAAACAAGCTCTAAATCATGTTTGATGCACTCTGGATATCCAATTTTTGCTGTGCTGTGTCTAGGTTGAGATGAAATGAACGCCGTGGACAGTTTTCAGCAAGTTGCAACATTGAAATGCAGAAATAAGCACTTTTCCATAAACAAGCTCTAAATCATGTTTGAAGCACTCTGGATAAAAAAATGTTTTTGTTATGTTTATTTGAGATGTTATGAAAACACTGTAGATGTTTTCAGCAAGTTACAACATTGAAATGCAGAAATAAGCACTTTTCCATAAACAAGCTCTAAATCATGTTTGATGCACTCTGGATATCCAATTTTTGCTGTGCTGTGTCTAGGTTGAGATGAAATGAACGCCGTGGACAGTTTTCAGCAAGTTGCAACATTGAAATGCAGAAATAAGCACTTTTCCATAAACAAGCTCTAAATCATGTTTGATGCACTCTGGATATCCAATTTTTGCTGTGCTGTGTCTAGGTTGAGATGAAATGAACGCCGTGGACAGTTTTCAGCAAGTTGCAACATTGAAATGCAGAAATAAGCACTTTTCCATAAACAAGCTCTAAATCATGTTTGAAGCACTCTGGATAAAAAATGTTTTTGTTATGTTTATTTGAGATGTTATGAAAACACTGTAGACTGTTTTCAGCAAGTTACAACATTGAAATGCAGAAATAAGCACTTTTCCATAAACAAGCTCTAAATCATGTTTGATGCACTCTGGATATCCAATTTTTGCTGTGCTGTGTCTAGGTTGAGATGAAATGAACGCCGTGGACAGTTTTCAGCAAGTTGCAACATTGAAATGCAGAAATAAGCACTTTTCCATAAACAAGCTCTAAATCATGTTTGAAGCACTCTGGATAAAAAATGTTTTTGTTATGTTTATTGAGATGTTATGAAAACACTGTAGATTGTTTTCAGCAAGTTACAACATTGAAATGCAGAAATAAGCACTTTTCCATAAACAAGCTCTAAATCATGTTTGATGCACTCTGGATATCCAATTTTTGCTGTGCTGTGTCTAGGTTGAGATGAAATGAACGCCGTGGACAGTTTTCAGCAAGTTGCAACATTGAAATGCAGAAATAAGCACTTTTCCATAAACAAGCTCTAAATCATGTTTGATGCACTCTGGATATCCAAATTTTGCTGTGCTGTGTCTAGGTTGAGATGAAATGAACGCCGTGGACAGTTTTCAGCAAGTTGCAACATTGAAATGCAGAAATAAGCACTTTTCCATAAACAAGCTCTAAATCATGTTTGAAGCACTCTGGATAAAAAATGTTTTGTTATGTTTATTTGAGATGTTATGAAAACACTGTAGACAGTTTTCAGCAAGTTACAACATTGAAATGCAGAAATAAGCACTTTTCCATAAACAAGCTCTAAATCATGTTTGATGCACTCTGGATATCCAATTTTTGCTGTGCTGTGTCTAGGTTGAGATGAAATGAACGCCGTGGACAGTTTTCAGCAAGTTGCAACATTGAAATGCAGAAATAAGCACTTTTCCATAAACAAGCTCTAAATCATGTTTGAAGCACTCTGGATAAAAAAATGTTTTGTTATGTTTATTGAGATGTTATGAAAACACTGTAGACTGTTTTCAGCAAGTTACAACATTGAAATGCAGAAATAAGCACTTTTCCATAAACAAGCTCTAAATCATGTTTGATGCACTCTGGATATCCAATTTTTGCTGTGCTGTGTCTAGGTTGAGATGAAATGAACGCCGTGGACAGTTTTCAGCAAGTTGCAACATTGAAATGCAGAAATAAGCACTTTTCCATAAACAAGCTCTAAATCATGTTTGATGCACTCTGGATATCCAATTTTTGCTGTGCTGTGTCTAGGTTGAGATGAAATGAACGCCGTGGACAGTTTTCAGCAAGTTGCAACATTGAAATGCAGAAATAAGCACTTTTCCATAAACAAGCTCTAAATCATGTTTGAAGCACTCTGGATAAAAAAATGTTTTTGTTATGTTTATTTGAGATGTTATGAAAACACTGTAGATTGTTTTCAGCAAGTTACAACATTGAAATGCAGAAATAAGCACTTTTCCATAAACAAGCTCTAAATCATGTTTGATGCACTCTGGATATCCAATTTTTGCTGTGCTGTGTCTAGGTTGAGATGAAATGAACGCCGTGGACAGTTTTCAGCAAGTTGCAACATTGAAATGCAGAAATAAGCACTTTTCCATAAACAAGCTCTAAATCATGTTTGATGCACTCTGGATATCCAATTTTTGCTGTGCTGTGTCTAGGTTGAGATGAAATGAAACCGTGGACAGTTTTCAGCAAGTTGCAACATTGAAATGCAGAAATAAGCACTTTTCCATAAACAAGCTCTAAATCATGTTTGAAGCACTCTGGATAAAAAATTTTTGTTATGTTTATTTGAGATGTTATGAAAACACTGTAGACAGTTTTCAGCAAGTTGCAACATTGAAATGCAGAAATAAGCACTTTTCCATAAACAAGCTCTAAATCATGTTTGATGCACTCTGGATATCCAATTTTTGCTGTGCTGTGTCTAGGTTGAGATGAAATGAACGCCGTGGACAGTTTTCAGCAAGTTGAAACATTGAAATGCAAAAATAAGCACTTTTCCATAAACAAGCTCTAAATCATGTTTGATGCACTCTGGATGTCCAATTTTTGCTGTGCTGTGTCTAGGTTGAGATGAAATGAACGCCGTGGACAGTTTTCAGCAAGTTGCAACATTGAAATGCAGAAATAAGCACTTTTCCATAAACAAGCTCTAAATCATGTTTGATGCACTCTGGATATCCAATATTTGCTGTGCTGTGTCTAGGTTGAGATGAAATGAACGCCGTGGACAGTTTTCAGCAAGTTGCAACATTGAAATGCAGAAATAAGCACTTTTCCATAAACAAGCTCTAAATCATGTTTGAAGCACTCTGGATAAAAAAATGTTTTGTTATGTTTATTGAGATGTTATGAAAACACTGTAGACAGTTTTCAGCAAGTTGCAACATTGAAATGCAGAAATAAGCACTTTTCCATAAACAAGCTCTAAATCATGTTTGATGCACTCTGGATGTCCAATTTTTGCTGTGCTGTGTCTAGGTTGAGATGAAATGAACGCCGTGGACAGTTTTCAGCAAGTTGCAACATTGAAATGCAGAAATAAGCACTTTTCCATAAACAAGCTCTAAATCATGTTTGAAGCACTCTGGATAAAAAATGTTTTTGTTATGTTTATTGAGATGTTATGAAAACACTGTAGACTGTTTTCAGCAAGTTACAACATTGAAATGCAGAAATAAGCACTTTTCCATAAACAAGCTCTAAATCATGTTTGATGCACTCTGGATATCCAATTTTTGCTGTGCTGTGTCTAGGTTGAGATGAAATGAACGCCGTGGACAGTTTTCAGCAAGTTGCAACATTGAAATGCAGAAATAAGCACTTTTCCATAAACAAGCTCTAAATCATGTTTGATGCACTCTGGATATCCAATTTTTGCTGTGCTGTGTCTAGGTTGAGATGAAATGAACGCCGTGGACAGTTTTCAGCAAGTTGCAACATTGAAATGCAGAAATAAGCACTTTTCCATAAACAAGCTCTAAATCATGTTTGATGCACTCTGGATATCCAATTTTTGCTGTGCTGTGTCTAGGTTGAGATGAAATGAACGCCGTGGACAGTTTTCAGCAAGTTGCAACATTGAAATGCAGAAATAAGCACTTTTCCATAAACAAGCTCTAAATCATGTTTGAAGCACTCTGGATAAAAAATTTTTTGTTATGTTTATTGAGATGTTATGAAAACACTGGAGAGTTTTCAGCAAGTTGCAACATTGAAATGCAGAAATAAGCACTTTTCCATAAACAAGCTCTAAATCATGTTTGATGCACTCTGGATGTCCAATTTTTGCTGTGCTGTGTCTAGGTTGAGATGAAATGAACGCCGTGGACAGTTTTCAGCAAGTTGCAACATTGAAATGCAGAAATAAGCACTTTTCCATAAACAAGCTCTAAATCATGTTTGAAGCACTCTGGATAAAAAAATTTTTGTTATGTTTATTTGAGATGTTATGAAAACACTGTAGACTGTTTTCAGCAAGTTACAACATTGAAATGCAGAAATAAGCACTTTTCCATAAACAAGCTCTAAATCATGTTTGATGCACTCTGGATATCCAATTTTTGCTGTGCTGTGTCTAGGTTGAGATGAAATGAACGCCGTGGACAGTTTTCAGCAAGTTGCAACATTGAAATGCAGAAATAAGCACTTTTCCATAAACAAGCTCTAAATCATGTTTGAAGCACTCTGGATAAAAAAATGTTTTTGTTATGTTTATTTGAGATGTTATGAAAACACTGTAGATTGTTTTCAGCAAGTTACAACATTGAAATGCAGAAATAAGCACTTTTCCATAAACAAGCTCTAAATCATGTTTGATGCACTCTGGATGTCCAATTTTTGCTGTGCTGTGTCTAGGTTGAGATGAAATGAACGCCGTGGACAGTTTTCAGCAAGTTGCAACATTGAAATGCAGAAATAAGCACTTTTCCATAAACAAGCTCTAAATCATGTTTGAAGCACTCTGGATAAAAAATGTTTTTGTTATGTTTATTTGAGATGTTATGAAAACACTGTAGATTGTTTTCAGCAAGTTACAACATTGAAATGCAGAAATAAGCACTTTTCCATAAACAAGCTCTAAATCATGTTTGATGCACTCTGGATATCCAATTTTTGCTGTGCTGTGTCTAGGTTGAGATGAAATGAACGCCGTGGACAGTTTTCAGCAAGTTGCAACATTGAAATGCAGAAATAAGCACTTTTCCATAAACAAGCTCTAAATCATGTTTGATGCACTCTGGATATCCAATTTTTGCTGTGCTGTGTCTAGGTTGAGATGAAATGAACGCCGTGGACAGTTTTCAGCAAGTTGCAACATTGAAATGCAGAAATAAGCACTTTTCCATAAACAAGCTCTAAATCATGTTTGAAGCACTCTGGATAAAAAATGTTTTTGTTATGTTTATTGAGATGTTATGAAAACACTGTAGATGTTTTCAGCAAGTTACAACATTGAAATGCAGAAATAAGCACTTTTCCATAAACAAGCTCTAAATCATGTTTGATGCACTCTGGATGTCCAATTTTTGCTGTGCTGTGTCTAGGTTGAGATGAAATGAACGCCGTGGACAGTTTTCAGCAAGTTGCAACATTGAAATGCAGAAATAAGCACTTTTCCATAAACAAGCTCTAAATCATGTTTGAAGCACTCTGGATAAAAAAATGTTTTTGTTATGTTTATTGAGATGTTATGAAAACACTGTAGACTGTTTTCAGCAAGTTACAACATTGAAATGCAGAAATAAGCACTTTTCCATAAACAAGCTCTAAATCATGTTTGATGCACTCTGGATATCCAATTTTTGCTGTGCTGTGTCTAGGTTGAGATGAAATGAACGCCGTGGACAGTTTTCAGCAAGTTGCAACATTGAAATGCAGAAATAAGCACTTTTCCATAAACAAGCTCTAAATCATGTTTGAAGCACTCTGGATAAAAAATGTTTTTGTTATGTTTATTTGAGATGTTATGAAAACACTGTAGACTGTTTTCAGCAAGTTACAACATTGAAATGCAGAAATAAGCACTTTTCCATAAACAAGCTCTAAATCATGTTTGATGCACTCTGGATGTCCAATTTTTGCTGTGCTGTGTCTAGGTTGAGATGAAATGAACGCCGTGGACAGTTTTCAGCAAGTTGCAACATTGAAATGCAGAAATAAGCACTTTTCCATAAACAAGCTCTAAATCATGTTTGAAGCACTCTGGATAAAAAATGTTTTTGTTATGTTTATTTGAGATGTTATGAAAACACTGTAGACTGTTTTCAGCAAGTTAAACATTGAAATGCAGAAATAAGCACTTTTCCATAAACAAGCTCTAAATCATGTTTGATGCACTCTGGATATCCAATTTTTGCTGTGCTGTGTCTAGGTTGAGATGAAATGAACGCCGTGGACAGTTTTCAGCAAGTTGCAACATTGAAATGCAGAAATAAGCACTTTTCCATAAACAAGCTCTAAATCATGTTTGATGCACTCTGGATATCCAATTTTTGCTGTGCTGTGTCTAGGTTGAGATGAAATGAACGCCGTGGACAGTTTTCAGCAAGTTGCAACATTGAAATGCAGAAATAAGCACTTTTCCATAAACAAGCTCTAAATCATGTTTGAAGCACTCTGGATAAAAAATGTTTTTGTTATGTTTATTGAGATGTTATGAAAACACTGTAGACTGTTTTCAGCAAGTTACAACATTGAAATGCAGAAATAAGCACTTTTCCATAAACAAGCTCTAAATCATGTTTGATGCACTCTGGATATCCAATTTTTGCTGTGCTGTGTCTAGGTTGAGATGAAATGAACGCCGTGGACAGTTTTCAGCAAGTTGCAACATTGAAATGCAGAAATAAGCACTTTTCCATAAACAAGCTCTAAATCATGTTTGAAGCACTCTGGATAAAAAATGTTTTTGTTATGTTTATTTGAGATGTTATGAAAACACTGTAGACTGTTTTCAGCAAGTTACAACATTGAAATGCAGAAATAAGCACTTTTCCATAAACAAGCTCTAAATCATGTTTGATGCACTCTGGATATCCAATTTTTGCTGTGCTGTGTCTAGGTTGAGATGAAATGAACGCCGTGGACAGTTTTCAGCAAGTTGCAACATTGAAATGCAGAAATAAGCACTTTTCCATAAACAAGCTCTAAATCATGTTTGAAGCACTCTGGATAAAAAATGTTTTTGTTATGTTTATTGAGATGTTATGAAAACACTGTAGAGTTTTCAGCAAGTTACAACATTGAAATGCAGAAATAAGCACTTTTCCATAAACAAGCTCTAAATCATGTTTGATGCACTCTGGATATCCAATTTTTGCTGTGCTGTGTCTAGGTTGAGATGAAATGAACGCCGTGGACAGTTTTCAGCAAGTTGCAACATTGAAATGCAGAAATAAGCACTTTTCCATAAACAAGCTCTAAATCATGTTTGATGCACTCTGGATGTCCAATTTTTGCTGTGCTGTGTCTAGGTTGAGATGAAATGAACGCCGTGGACAGTTTTCAGCAAGTTGCAACATTGAAATGCAGAAATAAGCACTTTTCCATAAACAAGCTCTAAATCATGTTTGAAGCACTCTGGATAAAAAATGTTTTTGTTATGTTTATTGAGATGTTATGAAAACACTGTAGACTGTTTTCAGCAAGTTACAACATTGAAATGCAGAAATAAGCACTTTTCCATAAACAAGCTCTAAATCATGTTTGATGCACTCTGGATATCCAATTTTTGCTGTGCTGTGTCTAGGTTGAGATGAAATGAACGCCGTGGACAGTTTTCAGCAAGTTGCAACATTGAAATGCAGAAATAAGCACTTTTCCATAAACAAGCTCTAAATCATGTTTGATGCACTCTGGATGTCCAATTTTTGCTGTGCTGTGTCTAGGTTGAGATGAAATGAACGCCGTGGACAGTTTTCAGCAAGTTGCAACATTGAAATGCAGAAATAAGCACTTTTCCATAAACAAGCTCTAAATCATGTTTGATGCACTCTGGATATCCAATTTTTGCTGTGCTGTGTCTAGGTTGAGATGAAATGAACGCCGTGGACAGTTTTCAGCAAGTTGCAACATTGAAATGCAGAAATAAGCACTTTTCCATAAACAAGCTCTAAATCATGTTTGAAGCACTCTGGATAAAAAATGTTTTTGTTATGTTTATTTGAGATGTTATGAAAACACTGTAGACTGTTTTCAGCAAGTTACAACATTGAAATGCAGAAATAAGCACTTTTCCATAAACAAGCTCTAAATCATGTTTGATGCACTCTGGATGTCCAATTTTTGCTGTGCTGTGTCTAGGTTGAGATGAAATGAACGCCGTGGACAGTTTTCAGCAAGTTGCAACATTGAAATGCAGAAATAAGCACTTTTCCATAAACAAGCTCTAAATCATGTTTGAAGCACTCTGGATAAAAAATGTTTTTGTTATGTTTATTTGAGATGTTATGAAAACACTGTAGACTGTTTTCAGCAAGTTACAACATTGAAATGCAGAAATAAGCACTTTTCCATAAACAAGCTCTAAATCATGTTTGATGCACTCTGGATATCCAATTTTTGCTGTGCTGTGTCTAGGTTGAGATGAAATGAACGCCGTGGACAGTTTTCAGCAAGTTGCAACATTGAAATGCAGAAATAAGCACTTTTCCATAAACAAGCTCTAAATCATGTTTGATGCACTCTGGATATCCAATTTTTGCTGTGCTGTGTCTAGGTTGAGATGAAATGAACGCCGTGGACAGTTTTCAGCAAGTTGCAACATTGAAATGCAGAAATAAGCACTTTTCCATAAACAAGCTCTAAATCATGTTTGAAGCACTCTGGATAAAAAATGTTTTGTTATGTTTATTGAGATGTTATGAAAACACTGTAGACTGTTTTCAGCAAGTTACAACATTGAAATGCAGAAATAAGCACTTTTCCATAAACAAGCTCTAAATCATGTTTGATGCACTCTGGATATCCAATTTTTGCTGTGCTGTGTCTAGGTTGAGATGAAATGAACGCCGTGGACAGTTTTCAGCAAGTTGCAACATTGAAATGCAGAAATAAGCACTTTTCCATAAACAAGCTCTAAATCATGTTTGATGCACTCTGGATGTCCAATTTTTGCTGTGCTGTGTCTAGGTTGAGATGAAATGAACGCCGTGGACAGTTTTCAGCAAGTTGCAACATTGAAATGCAGAAATAAGCACTTTTCCATAAACAAGCTCTAAATCATGTTTGAAGCACTCTGGATAAAAAATTTTTTGTTATGTTTATTGAGATGTTATGAAAACACTGTAGACTGTTTTCAGCAAGTTACAACATTGAAATGCAGAAATAAGCACTTTTCCATAAACAAGCTCTAAATCATGTTTGATGCACTCTGGATATCCAATTTTTGCTGTGCTGTGTCTAGGTTGAGATGAAATGAACGCCGTGGACAGTTTTCAGCAAGTTGCAACATTGAAATGCAGAAATAAGCACTTTTCCATAAACAAGCTCTAAATCATGTTTGATGCACTCTGGATATCCAATTTTTGCTGTGCTGTGTCTAGGTTGAGATGAAATGAACGCCGTGGACAGTTTTCAGCAAGTTGCAACATTGAAATGCAGAAATAAGCACTTTTCCATAAACAAGCTCTAAATCATGTTTGAAGCACTCTGGATAAAAAATGTTTTTGTTATGTTTATTTGAGATGTTATGAAAACACTGTAGACTGTTTTCAGCAAGTTACAACATTGAAATGCAGAAATAAGCACTTTTCCATAAACAAGCTCTAAATCATGTTTGATGCACTCTGGATGTCCAATTTTTGCTGTGCTGTGTCTAGGTTGAGATGAAATGAACGCCGTGGACAGTTTTCAGCAAGTTGCAACATTGAAATGCAGAAATAAGCACTTTTCCATAAACAAGCTCTAAATCATGTTTGAAGCACTCTGGATAAAAAATGTTTTTGTTATGTTTATTTGAGATGTTATGAAAACACTGTAGACTGTTTTCAGCAAGTTACAACATTGAAATGCAGAAATAAGCACTTTTCCATAAACAAGCTCTAAATCATGTTTGATGCACTCTGGATATCCAATTTTTGCTGTGCTGTGTCTAGGTTGAGATGAAATGAACGCCGTGGACAGTTTTCAGCAAGTTGCAACATTGAAATGCAGAAATAAGCACTTTTCCATAAACAAGCTCTAAATCATGTTTGAAGCACTCTGGATAAAAAATGTTTTTGTTATGTTTATTGAGATGTTATGAAAACACTGTAGACAGTTTTCAGCAAGTTACAACATTGAAATGCAGAAATAAGCACTTTTCCATAAACAAGCTCTAAATCATGTTTGATGCACTCTGGATATCCAATTTTTGCTGTGCTGTGTCTAGGTTGAGATGAAATGAACGCCGTGGACAGTTTTCAGCAAGTTGCAACATTGAAATGCAGAAATAAGCACTTTTCCATAAACAAGCTCTAAATCATGTTTGATGCACTCTGGATATCCAATTTTTGCTGTGCTGTGTCTAGGTTGAGATGAAATGAACGCCGTGGACAGTTTTCAGCAAGTTGCAACATTGAAATGCAGAAATAAGCACTTTTCCATAAACAAGCTCTAAATCATGTTTGAAGCACTCTGGATAAAAAATGTTTTTGTTATGTTTATTTGAGATGTTATGAAAACACTGTAGACTGTTTTCAGCAAGTTACAACATTGAAATGCAGAAATAAGCACTTTTCCATAAACAAGCTCTAAATCATGTTTGATGCACTCTGGATATCCAATTTTTGCTGTGCTGTGTCTAGGTTGAGATGAAATGAACGCCGTGGACAGTTTTCAGCAAGTTGCAACATTGAAATGCAGAAATAAGCACTTTTCCATAAACAAGCTCTAAATCATGTTTGAAGCACTCTGGATAAAAAATGTTTTTGTTATGTTTATTGAGATGTTATGAAAACACTGTAGATTGTTTTCAGCAAGTTACAACATTGAAATGCAGAAATAAGCACTTTTCCATAAACAAGCTCTAAATCATGTTTGATGCACTCTGGATATCCAATTTTTGCTGTGCTGTGTCTAGGTTGAGATGAAATGAACGCCGTGGACAGTTTTCAGCAAGTTGCAACATTGAAATGCAGAAATAAGCACTTTTCCATAAACAAGCTCTAAATCATGTTTGATGCACTCTGGATGTCCAATTTTTGCTGTGCTGTGTCTAGGTTGAGATGAAATGAACGCCGTGGACAGTTTTCAGCAAGTTGCAACATTGAAATGCAGAAATAAGCACTTTTCCATAAACAAGCTCTAAATCATGTTTGAAGCACTCTGGATAAAAAATTTTTTTGTTATGTTTTTGAGATGTTATGAAAACACTGTAGATGTTTTCAGCAAGTTACAACATTGAAATGCAGAAATAAGCACTTTTCCATAAACAAGCTCTAAATCATGTTTGATGCACTCTGGATATCCAATTTTTGCTGTGCTGTGTCTAGGTTGAGATGAAATGAACGCCGTGGACAGTTTTCAGCAAGTTGCAACATTGAAATGCAGAAATAAGCACTTTTCCATAAACAAGCTCTAAATCATGTTTGATGCACTCTGGATATCCAATTTTTGCTGTGCTGTGTCTAGGTTGAGATGAAATGAACGCCGTGGACAGTTTTCAGCAAGTTGCAACATTGAAATGCAGAAATAAGCACTTTTCCATAAACAAGCTCTAAATCATGTTTGAAGCACTCTGGATAAAAAATGTTTTTGTTATGTTTATTGAGATGTTATGAAAACACTGTAGACTGTTTTCAGCAAGTTACAACATTGAAATGCAGAAATAAGCACTTTTCCATAAACAAGCTCTAAATCATGTTTGATGCACTCTGGATATCCAATTTTTGCTGTGCTGTGTCTAGGTTGAGATGAAATGAACGCCGTGGACAGTTTTCAGCAAGTTGCAACATTGAAATGCAGAAATAAGCACTTTTCCATAAACAAGCTCTAAATCATGTTTGAAGCACTCTGGATAAAAAATGTTTTTGTTATGTTTATTTGAGATGTTATGAAAACACTGTAGATGTTTTCAGCAAGTTACAACATTGAAATGCAGAAATAAGCACTTTTCCATAAACAAGCTCTAAATCATGTTTGATGCACTCTGGATATCCAATTTTTGCTGTGCTGTGTCTAGGTTGAGATGAAATGAACGCCGTGGACAGTTTTCAGCAAGTTGCAACATTGAAATGCAGAAATAAGCACTTTTCCATAAACAAGCTCTAAATCATGTTTGATGCACTCTGGATATCCAATTTTTGCTGTGCTGTGTCTAGGTTGAGATGAAATGAACGCCGTGGACAGTTTTCAGCAAGTTGCAACATTGAAATGCAGAAATAAGCACTTTTCCATAAACAAGCTCTAAATCATGTTTGAAGCACTCTGGATAAAAAATGTTTTTGTTATGTTTATTTGAGATGTTATGAAAACACTGTAGACTGTTTTCAGCAAGTTACAACATTGAAATGCAGAAATAAGCACTTTTCCATAAACAAGCTCTAAATCATGTTTGATGCACTCTGGATGTCCAATTTTTGCTGTGCTGTGTCTAGGTTGAGATGAAATGAACGCCGTGGACAGTTTTCAGCAAGTTGCAACATTGAAATGCAGAAATAAGCACTTTTCCATAAACAAGCTCTAAATCATGTTTGAAGCACTCTGGATAAAAAATGTTTTTGTTATGTTTATTGAGATGTTATGAAAACACTGTAGACTGTTTTCAGCAAGTTACAACATTGAAATGCAGAAATAAGCACTTTTCCATAAACAAGCTCTAAATCATGTTTGATGCACTCTGGATATCCAATTTTTGCTGTGCTGTGTCTAGGTTGAGATGAAATGAACGCCGTGGACAGTTTTCAGCAAGTTGCAACATTGAAATGCAGAAATAAGCACTTTTCCATAAACAAGCTCTAAATCATGTTTGATGCACTCTGGATATCCAATTTTTGCTGTGCTGTGTCTAGGTTGAGATGAAATGAACGCCGTGGACAGTTTTCAGCAAGTTGCAACATTGAAATGCAGAAATAAGCACTTTTCCATAAACAAGCTCTAAATCATGTTTGAAGCACTCTGGATAAAAAATGTTTTTGTTATGTTTATTTGAGATGTTATGAAAACACTGTAGACTGTTTTCAGCAAGTTACAACATTGAAATGCAGAAATAAGCACTTTTCCATAAACAAGCTCTAAATCATGTTTGATGCACTCTGGATGTCCAATTTTTGCTGTGCTGTGTCTAGGTTGAGATGAAATGAACGCCGTGGACAGTTTTCAGCAAGTTGCAACATTGAAATGCAGAAATAAGCACTTTTCCATAAACAAGCTCTAAATCATGTTTGAAGCACTCTGGATAAAAAATTTTTGTTATGTTTATTTGAGATGTTATGAAAACACTGTAGACTGTTTTCAGCAAGTTACAACATTGAAATGCAGAAATAAGCACTTTTCCATAAACAAGCTCTAAATCATGTTTGATGCACTCTGGATATCCAATTTTTGCTGTGCTGTGTCTAGGTTGAGATGAAATGAACGCCGTGGACAGTTTTCAGCAAGTTGCAACATTGAAATGCAGAAATAAGCACTTTTCCATAAACAAGCTCTAAATCATGTTTGAAGCACTCTGGATAAAAAATGTTTTGTTATGTTTATTTGAGATGTTATGAAAACACTGTAGACTGTTTTCAGCAAGTTACAACATTGAAATGCAGAAATAAGCACTTTTCCATAAACAAGCTCTAAATCATGTTTGATGCACTCTGGATATCCAATTTTTGCTGTGCTGTGTCTAGGTTGAGATGAAATGAACGCCGTGGACAGTTTTCAGCAAGTTGCAACATTGAAATGCAGAAATAAGCACTTTTCCATAAACAAGCTCTAAATCATGTTTGATGCACTCTGGATATCCAATTTTTGCTGTGCTGTGTCTAGGTTGAGATGAAATGAACGCCGTGGACAGTTTTCAGCAAGTTGCAACATTGAAATGCAGAAATAAGCACTTTTCCATAAACAAGCTCTAAATCATGTTTGAAGCACTCTGGATAAAAAATGTTTTTGTTATGTTTATTTGAGATGTTATGAAAACACTGTAGATGTTTTCAGCAAGTTACAACATTGAAATGCAGAAATAAGCACTTTTCCATAAACAAGCTCTAAATCATGTTTGATGCACTCTGGATGTCCAATTTTTGCTGTGCTGTGTCTAGGTTGAGATGAAATGAACGCCGTGGACAGTTTTCAGCAAGTTGCAACATTGAAATGCAGAAATAAGCACTTTTCCATAAACAAGCTCTAAATCATGTTTGAAGCACTCTGGATAAAAAAATTTTTGTTATGTTTATTTGAGATGTTATGAAAACACTGTAGACTGTTTTCAGCAAGTTACAACATTGAAATGCAGAAATAAGCACTTTTCCATAAACAAGCTCTAAATCATGTTTGATGCACTCTGGATATCCAATTTTTGCTGTGCTGTGTCTAGGTTGAGATGAAATGAACGCCGTGGACAGTTTTCAGCAAGTTGCAACATTGAAATGCAGAAATAAGCACTTTTCCATAAACAAGCTCTAAATCATGTTTGATGCACTCTGGATATCCAATTTTTGCTGTGCTGTGTCTAGGTTGAGATGAAATGAACGCCGTGGACAGTTTTCAGCAAGTTGCAACATTGAAATGCAGAAATAAGCACTTTTCCATAAACAAGCTCTAAATCATGTTTGAAGCACTCTGGATAAAAAATGTTTTTGTTATGTTTATTTGAGATGTTATGAAAACACTGTAGACTGTTTTCAGCAAGTTACAACATTGAAATGCAGAAATAAGCACTTTTCCATAAACAAGCTCTAAATCATGTTTGATGCACTCTGGATGTCCAATTTTTGCTGTGCTGTGTCTAGGTTGAGATGAAATGAACGCCGTGGACAGTTTTCAGCAAGTTGCAACATTGAAATGCAGAAATAAGCACTTTTCCATAAACAAGCTCTAAATCATGTTTGAAGCACTCTGGATAAAAAATGTTTTGTTATGTTTATTTGAGATGTTATGAAAACACTGTAGATTGTTTTCAGCAAGTTACAACATTGAAATGCAGAAATAAGCACTTTTCCATAAACAAGCTCTAAATCATGTTTGATGCACTCTGGATATCCAATTTTTGCTGTGCTGTGTCTAGGTTGAGATGAAATGAACGCCGTGGACAGTTTTCAGCAAGTTGCAACATTGAAATGCAGAAATAAGCACTTTTCCATAAACAAGCTCTAAATCATGTTTGATGCACTCTGGATGTCCAATTTTTGCTGTGCTGTGTCTAGGTTGAGATGAAATGAACGCCGTGGACAGTTTTCAGCAAGTTGCAACATTGAAATGCAGAAATAAGCACTTTTCCATAAACAAGCTCTAAATCATGTTTGAAGCACTCTGGATAAAAAAATTTTTGTTATGTTTATTTGAGATGTTATGAAAACACTGTAGACTGTTTTCAGCAAGTTACAACATTGAAATGCAGAAATAAGCACTTTTCCATAAACAAGCTCTAAATCATGTTTGATGCACTCTGGATATCCAATTTTTGCTGTGCTGTGTCTAGGTTGAGATGAAATGAACGCCGTGGACAGTTTTCAGCAAGTTGCAACATTGAAATGCAGAAATAAGCACTTTTCCATAAACAAGCTCTAAATCATGTTTGAAGCACTCTGGATAAAAAATTTTTTGTTATGTTTATTTGAGATGTTATGAAAACACTGTAGATTGTTTTCAGCAAGTTACAACATTGAAATGCAGAAATAAGCACTTTTCCATAAACAAGCTCTAAATCATGTTTGATGCACTCTGGATATCCAATTTTTGCTGTGCTGTGTCTAGGTTGAGATGAAATGAACGCCGTGGACAGTTTTCAGCAAGTTGCAACATTGAAATGCAGAAATAAGCACTTTTCCATAAACAAGCTCTAAATCATGTTTGATGCACTCTGGATATCCAATTTTTGCTGTGCTGTGTCTAGGTTGAGATGAAATGAACGCCGTGGACAGTTTTCAGCAAGTTGCAACATTGAAATGCAGAAATAAGCACTTTTCCATAAACAAGCTCTAAATCATGTTTGAAGCACTCTGGATAAAAAAATTTTTGTTATGTTTATTTGAGATGTTATGAAAACACTGTAGACTGTTTTCAGCAAGTTACAACATTGAAATGCAGAAATAAGCACTTTTCCATAAACAAGCTCTAAATCATGTTTGATGCACTCTGGATATCCAATTTTTGCTGTGCTGTGTCTAGGTTGAGATGAAATGAACGCCGTGGACAGTTTTCAGCAAGTTGCAACATTGAAATGCAGAAATAAGCACTTTTCCATAAACAAGCTCTAAATCATGTTTGAAGCACTCTGGATAAAAAATGTTTTGTTATGTTTATTGAGATGTTATGAAAACACTGTAGACTGTTTTCAGCAAGTTACAACATTGAAATGCAGAAATAAGCACTTTTCCATAAACAAGCTCTAAATCATGTTTGATGCACTCTGGATATCCAATTTTTGCTGTGCTGTGTCTAGGTTGAGATGAAATGAACGCCGTGGACAGTTTTCAGCAAGTTGCAACATTGAAATGCAGAAATAAGCACTTTTCCATAAACAAGCTCTAAATCATGTTTGAAGCACTCTGGATAAAAAATTTTTGTTATGTTTATTGAGATGTTATGAAAACACTGTAGACTGTTTTCAGCAAGTTACAACATTGAAATGCAGAAATAAGCACTTTTCCATAAACAAGCTCTAAATCATGTTTGATGCACTCTGGATATCCAATTTTTGCTGTGCTGTGTCTAGGTTGAGATGAAATGAACGCCGTGGACAGTTTTCAGCAAGTTGCAACATTGAAATGCAGAAATAAGCACTTTTCCATAAACAAGCTCTAAATCATGTTTGATGCACTCTGGATATCCAATTTTTGCTGTGCTGTGTCTAGGTTGAGATGAAATGAACGCCGTGGACAGTTTTCAGCAAGTTGCAACATTGAAATGCAGAAATAAGCACTTTTCCATAAACAAGCTCTAAATCATGTTTGAAGCACTCTGGATAAAAAATGTTTTTGTTATGTTTATTTGAGATGTTATGAAAACACTGTAGACTGTTTTCAGCAAGTTACAACATTGAAATGCAGAAATAAGCACTTTTCCATAAACAAGCTCTAAATCATGTTTGATGCACTCTGGATGTCCAATTTTTGCTGTGCTGTGTCTAGGTTGAGATGAAATGAACGCCGTGGACAGTTTTCAGCAAGTTGCAACATTGAAATGCAGAAATAAGCACTTTTCCATAAACAAGCTCTAAATCATGTTTGAAGCACTCTGGATAAAAAATGTTTTGTTATGTTTATTTGAGATGTTATGAAAACACTGTAGATTGTTTTCAGCAAGTTACAACATTGAAATGCAGAAATAAGCACTTTTCCATAAACAAGCTCTAAATCATGTTTGATGCACTCTGGATATCCAATTTTTGCTGTGCTGTGTCTAGGTTGAGATGAAATGAACGCCGTGGACAGTTTTCAGCAAGTTGCAACATTGAAATGCAGAAATAAGCACTTTTCCATAAACAAGCTCTAAATCATGTTTGATGCACTCTGGATGTCCAATTTTTGCTGTGCTGTGTCTAGGTTGAGATGAAATGAACGCCGTGGACAGTTTTCAGCAAGTTGCAACATTGAAATGCAGAAATAAGCACTTTTCCATAAACAAGCTCTAAATCATGTTTGAAGCACTCTGGATAAAAAATGTTTTTGTTATGTTTATTTGAGATGTTATGAAAACACTGTAGATTGTTTTCAGCAAGTTACAACATTGAAATGCAGAAATAAGCACTTTTCCATAAACAAGCTCTAAATCATGTTTGATGCACTCTGGATATCCAATTTTTGCTGTGCTGTGTCTAGGTTGAGATGAAATGAACGCCGTGGACAGTTTTCAGCAAGTTGCAACATTGAAATGCAGAAATAAGCACTTTTCCATAAACAAGCTCTAAATCATGTTTGAAGCACTCTGGATAAAAAATGTTTTTGTTATGTTTATTTGAGATGTTATGAAAACACTGTAGATTGTTTTCAGCAAGTTACAACATTGAAATGCAGAAATAAGCACTTTTCCATAAACAAGCTCTAAATCATGTTTGATGCACTCTGGATATCCAATTTTTGCTGTGCTGTGTCTAGGTTGAGATGAAATGAACGCCGTGGACAGTTTTCAGCAAGTTGCAACATTGAAATGCAGAAATAAGCACTTTTCCATAAACAAGCTCTAAATCATGTTTGAAGCACTCTGGATAAAAAATGTTTTTGTTATGTTTATTTGAGATGTTATGAAAACACTGTAGACAGTTTTCAGCAAGTTGCAACATTGAAATGCAGAAATAAGCACTTTTCCATAAACAAGCTCTAAATCATGTTTGATGCACTCTGGATATCCAATTTTTGCTGTGCTGTGTCTAGGTTGAGATGAAATGAACGCCGTGGACAGTTTTCAGCAAGTTGCAACATTGAAATGCAGAAATAAGCACTTTTCCATAAACAAGCTCTAAATCATGTTTGATGCACTCTGGATATCCAATTTTTGCTGTGCTGTGTCTAGGTTGAGATGAAATGAACGCCGTGGACAGTTTTCAGCAAGTTGCAACATTGAAATGCAGAAATAAGCACTTTTCCATAAACAAGCTCTAAATCATGTTTGAAGCACTCTGGATAAAAAATGTTTTTGTTATGTTTATTTGAGATGTTATGAAAACACTGTAGATTGTTTTCAGCAAGTTACAACATTGAAATGCAGAAATAAGCACTTTTCCATAAACAAGCTCTAAATCATGTTTGATGCACTCTGGATATCCAATTTTTGCTGTGCTGTGTCTAGGTTGAGATGAAATGAACGCCGTGGACAGTTTTCAGCAAGTTGCAACATTGAAATGCAGAAATAAGCACTTTTCCATAAACAAGCTCTAAATCATGTTTGATGCACTCTGGATATCCAATTTTTGCTGTGCTGTGTCTAGGTTGAGATGAAATGAACGCCGTGGACAGTTTTCAGCAAGTTGCAACATTGAAATGCAGAAATAAGCACTTTTCCATAAACAAGCTCTAAATCATGTTTGAAGCACTCTGGATAAAAAATGTTTTTGTTATGTTTATTTGAGATGTTATGAAAACACTGTAGACTGTTTTCAGCAAGTTACAACATTGAAATGCAGAAATAAGCACTTTTCCATAAACAAGCTCTAAATCATGTTTGATGCACTCTGGATATCCAATTTTTGCTGTGCTGTGTCTAGGTTGAGATGAAATGAACGCCGTGGACAGTTTTCAGCAAGTTGCAACATTGAAATGCAGAAATAAGCACTTTTCCATAAACAAGCTCTAAATCATGTTTGAAGCACTCTGGATAAAAAATGTTTTGTTATGTTTATTGAGATGTTATGAAAACACTGTAGACTGTTTTCAGCAAGTTAACATTGAAATGCAGAAATAAGCACTTTTCCATAAACAAGCTCTAAATCATGTTTGATGCACTCTGGATATCCAATTTTTGCTGTGCTGTGTCTAGGTTGAGATGAAATGAACGCCGTGGACAGTTTTCAGCAAGTTGCAACATTGAAATGCAGAAATAAGCACTTTTCCATAAACAAGCTCTAAATCATGTTTGAAGCACTCTGGATAAAAAATGTTTTGTTATGTTTATTGAGATGTTATGAAAACACTGTAGACAGTTTTCAGCAAGTTACAACATTGAAATGCAGAAATAAGCACTTTTCCATAAACAAGCTCTAAATCATGTTTGATGCACTCTGGATATCCAATTTTTGCTGTGCTGTGTCTAGGTTGAGATGAAATGAACGCCGTGGACAGTTTTCAGCAAGTTGCAACATTGAAATGCAGAAATAAGCACTTTTCCATAAACAAGCTCTAAATCATGTTTGATGCACTCTGGATATCCAATTTTTGCTGTGCTGTGTCTAGGTTGAGATGAAATGAACGCCGTGGACAGTTTTCAGCAAGTTGCAACATTGAAATGCAGAAATAAGCACTTTTCCATAAACAAGCTCTAAATCATGTTTGAAGCACTCTGGATAAAAAATGTTTTTGTTATGTTTATTTGAGATGTTATGAAAACACTGTAGATTGTTTTCAGCAAGTTACAACATTGAAATGCAGAAATAAGCACTTTTCCATAAACAAGCTCTAAATCATGTTTGATGCACTCTGGATATCCAATTTTTGCTGTGCTGTGTCTAGGTTGAGATGAAATGAACGCCGTGGACAGTTTTCAGCAAGTTGCAACATTGAAATGCAGAAATAAGCACTTTTCCATAAACAAGCTCTAAATCATGTTTGATGCACTCTGGATATCCAATTTTTGCTGTGCTGTGTCTAGGTTGAGATGAAATGAACGCCGTGGACAGTTTTCAGCAAGTTGCAACATTGAAATGCAGAAATAAGCACTTTTCCATAAACAAGCTCTAAATCATGTTTGAAGCACTCTGGATAAAAAATGTTTTGTTATGTTTATTTGAGATGTTATGAAAACACTGTAGATTGTTTTCAGCAAGTTACAACATTGAAATGCAGAAATAAGCACTTTTCCATAAACAAGCTCTAAATCATGTTTGATGCACTCTGGATATCCAATTTTTGCTGTGCTGTGTCTAGGTTGAGATGAAATGAACGCCGTGGACAGTTTTCAGCAAGTTGCAACATTGAAATGCAGAAATAAGCACTTTTCCATAAACAAGCTCTAAATCATGTTTGAAGCACTCTGGATAAAAAATGTTTTTGTTATGTTTATTTGAGATGTTATGAAAACACTGTAGATGTTTTCAGCAAGTTACAACATTGAAATGCAGAAATAAGCACTTTTCCATAAACAAGCTCTAAATCATGTTTGATGCACTCTGGATATCCAATTTTTGCTGTGCTGTGTCTAGGTTGAGATGAAATGAACGCCGTGGACAGTTTTCAGCAAGTTGCAACATTGAAATGCAGAAATAAGCACTTTTCCATAAACAAGCTCTAAATCATGTTTGAAGCACTCTGGATAAAAAATGTTTGTTATGTTTATTTGAGATGTTATGAAAACACTGTAGATTGTTTTCAGCAAGTTACAACATTGAAATGCAGAAATAAGCACTTTTCCATAAACAAGCTCTAAATCATGTTTGATGCACTCTGGATATCCAATTTTTGCTGTGCTGTGTCTAGGTTGAGATGAAATGAACGCCGTGGACAGTTTTCAGCAAGTTGCAACATTGAAATGCAGAAATAAGCACTTTTCCATAAACAAGCTCTAAATCATGTTTGAAGCACTCTGGATAAAAAATGTTTTGTTATGTTATTGAGATGTTATGAAAACACTGTAGACTGTTTTCAGCAAGTTACAACATTGAAATGCAGAAATAAGCACTTTTCCATAAACAAGCTCTAAATCATGTTTGATGCACTCTGGATATCCAATTTTTGCTGTGCTGTGTCTAGGTTGAGATGAAATGAACGCCGTGGACAGTTTTCAGCAAGTTGCAACATTGAAATGCAGAAATAAGCACTTTTCCATAAACAAGCTCTAAATCATGTTTGATGCACTCTGGATATCCAATTTTTGCTGTGCTGTGTCTAGGTTGAGATGAAATGAACGCCGTGGACAGTTTTCAGCAAGTTGCAACATTGAAATGCAGAAATAAGCACTTTTCCATAAACAAGCTCTAAATCATGTTTGAAGCACTCTGGATAAAAAATGTTTTGTTATGTTTATTTGAGATGTTATGAAAACACTGTAGACTGTTTTCAGCAAGTTACAACATTGAAATGCAGAAATAAGCACTTTTCCATAAACAAGCTCTAAATCATGTTTGATGCACTCTGGATATCCAATTTTTGCTGTGCTGTGTCTAGGTTGAGATGAAATGAACGCCGTGGACAGTTTTCAGCAAGTTGCAACATTGAAATGCAGAAATAAGCACTTTTCCATAAACAAGCTCTAAATCATGTTTGAAGCACTCTGGATAAAAAATGTTTTTGTTATGTTTATTTGAGATGTTATGAAAACACTGTAGATTGTTTTCAGCAAGTTACAACATTGAAATGCAGAAATAAGCACTTTTCCATAAACAAGCTCTAAATCATGTTTGATGCACTCTGGATATCCAATTTTTGCTGTGCTGTGTCTAGGTTGAGATGAAATGAACGCCGTGGACAGTTTTCAGCAAGTTGCAACATTGAAATGCAGAAATAAGCACTTTTCCATAAACAAGCTCTAAATCATGTTTGAAGCACTCTGGATAAAAAATTTTGCTTATGTTTATTGAGATGTTATGAAAACCGTAGACAGTTTTCAGCAAGTTGCAACATTGAAATGCAGAAATAAGCACTTTTCCATAAACAAGCTCTAAATCATGTTTGATGCACTCTGGATATCCAATTTTTGCTGTGCTGTGTCTAGGTGAGATGAAATGAACGCCGTGGACAGTTTTCAGCAAGTTGCAACATTGAAATGCAGAAATAAGCACTTTTCCATAAACAAGCTCTAAATCATGTTTGATGCACTCTGGATATCCAATTTTTGCTGTGCTGTGTCTAGGTTGAGATGAAATGAACGCCGTGGACAGTTTTCAGCAAGTTGCAACATTGAAATGCAGAAATAAGCACTTTTCCATAAACAAGCTCTAAATCATGTTTGATGCACTCTGGATAAAAAATTTTTGCTGTGCTGTGTCTAGGTTGAGATGAATGAACGCCGTGGACAGTTTTCAGCAAGTTGCAACATTGAAATGCAGAAATAAGCACTTTTCCATAAACAAGCTCTAAATCATGTTTGATGCACTCTGGATAAAAAATTTTTGCTGTGCTGTGTCTAGGTTGAGATGAAATGAACACCGTGGACAGTTTTCAGCAAGTTGCAACATTGAAATGCAGAAATAAGCACTTTTCCATAAACAAGCTCTAAATCATGTTTGATGCACTCTGGATATCCAATTTTTGCTGTGCTGTGTCTAGGTTGAGATGAAATGAACGCCGTGGACAGTTTTCAGCAAGTTGCAACATTGAAATGCAGAAATAAGCACTTTTCCATAAACAAGCTCTAAATCATGTTTGAAGCACTCTGGATAAAAAATGTTTTGTTATGTTTATTTGAGATGTTATGAAAACACTGTAGATTGTTTTCAGCAAGTTACAACATTGAAATGCAGAAATAAGCACTTTTCCATAAACAAGCTCTAAATCATGTTTGATGCACTCTGGATATCCAATTTTTGCTGTGCTGTGTCTAGGTTGAGATGAAATGAACGCCGTGGACAGTTTTCAGCAAGTTGCAACATTGAAATGCAGAAATAAGCACTTTTCCATAAACAAGCTCTAAATCATGTTTGATGCACTCTGGATATCCAATTTTTGCTGTGCTGTGTCTAGGTTGAGATGAAATGAACGCCGTGGACAGTTTTCAGCAAGTTGCAACATTGAAATGCAGAAATAAGCACTTTTCCATAAACAAGCTCTAAATCATGTTTGATGCACTCTGGATATCCAATTTTTGCTGTGCTGTGTCTAGGTTGAGATGAAATGAACGCCGTGGACAGTTTTCAGCAAGTTGCAACATTGAAATGCAGAAATAAGCACTTTTCCATAAACAAGCTCTAAATCATGTTTGATGCACTCTGGATATCCAATTTTTGCTGTGCTGTGTCTAGGTTGAGATGAAATGAACGCCGTGGACAGTTTTCAGCAAGTTGCAACATTGAAATGCAGAAATAAGCACTTTTCCATAAACAAGCTCTAAATCATGTTTGATGCACTCTGGATAAAAAATTTTTTGTTATGTTATTTGAGATGAATGAAAACACTGTGGACAGTTTTCAGCAAGTTGCAACATTGAAATGCAGAAATAAGCACTTTTCCATAAACAAGCTCTAAATCATGTTTGATGCACTCTGGATATCCAATTTTTGCTGTGCTGTGTCTAGGTTGAGATGAAATGAACGCCGTGGACAGTTTTCAGCAAGTTGCAACATTGAAATGCAGAAATAAGCACTTTTCCATAAACAAGCTCTAAATCATGTTTGAAGCACTCTGGATAAAAAATTTTTGTTGTGTTTATTTGAGATGTTATGAAAACACTGTAGATTGTTTTCAGCAAGTTACAACATTGAAATGCAGAAATAAGCACTTTTCCATAAACAAGCTCTAAATCATGTTTGATGCACTCTGGATATCCAATTTTTGCTGTGCTGTGTCTAGGTTGAGATGAAATGAACGCCGTGGACAGTTTTCAGCAAGTTGCAACATTGAAATGCAGAAATAAGCACTTTTCCATAAACAAGCTCTAAATCATGTTTGAAGCACTCTGGATAAAAAATGTTTTTGTTATGTTTATTTGAGATGTTATGAAAACACTGTAGAGTTTTCAGCAAGTTACAACATTGAAATGCAGAAATAAGCACTTTTCCATAAACAAGCTCTAAATCATGTTTGATGCACTCTGGATATCCAATTTTTGCTGTGCTGTGTCTAGGTTGAGATGAAATGAACGCCGTGGACAGTTTTCAGCAAGTTGCAACATTGAAATGCAGAAATAAGCACTTTTCCATAAACAAGCTCTAAATCATGTTTGAAGCACTCTGGATAAAAAATTTTTTTGTTATGTTTATTTGAGATGTTATGAAAACACTGTAGACAGTTTTCAGCAAGTTGCAACATTGAAATGCAGAAATAAGCACTTTTCCATAAACAAGCTCTAAATCATGTTTGATGCACTCTGGATATCCAATTTTTGCTGTGCTGTGTCTAGGTTGAGATGAAATGAACGCCGTGGACAGTTTTCAGCAAGTTGCAACATTGAAATGCAGAAATAAGCACTTTTCCATAAACAAGCTCTAAATCATGTTTGAAGCACTCTGGATAAAAAATTTTTGTTATGTTATTTGAGATGTTATGAAAACACTGTAGACAGTTTTCAGCAAGTTGCAACATTGAAATGCAGAAATAAGCACTTTTCCATAAACAAGCTCTAAATCATGTTTGATGCACTCTGGATATCCAATTTTTGCTGTGCTGTGTCTAGGTTGAGATGAAATGAACGCCGTGGACAGTTTTCAGCAAGTTGCAACATTGAAATGCAGAAATAAGCACTTTTCCATAAACAAGCTCTAAATCATGTTTGAAGCACTCTGGATAAAAAATGTTTTTGTTATGTTTATTTGAGATGTTATGAAAACACTGTAGATTGTTTTCAGCAAGTTACAACATTGAAATGCAGAAATAAGCACTTTTCCATAAACAAGCTCTAAATCATGTTTGATGCACTCTGGATATCCAATTTTTGCTGTGCTGTGTCTAGGTTGAGATGAAATGAACGCCGTGGACAGTTTTCAGCAAGTTGCAACATTGAAATGCAGAAATAAGCACTTTTCCATAAACAAGCTCTAAATCATGTTTGAAGCACTCTGGATAAAAAATTTTTTTGTTATGTTTATTTGAGATGTTATGAAAACACTGTAGATTGTTTTCAGCAAGTTACAACATTGAAATGCAGAAATAAGCACTTTTCCATAAACAAGCTCTAAATCATGTTTGATGCACTCTGGATATCCAATTTTTGCTGTGCTGTGTCTAGGTTGAGATGAAATGAACGCCGTGGACAGTTTTCAGCAAGTTGCAACATTGAAATGCAGAAATAAGCACTTTTCCATAAACAAGCTCTAAATCATGTTTGATGCACTCTGGATATCCAATTTTTGCTGTGCTGTGTCTAGGTTGAGATGAAATGAACGCCGTGGACAGTTTTCAGCAAGTTGCAACATTGAAATGCAGAAATAAGCACTTTTCCATAAACAAGCTCTAAATCATGTTTGAAGCACTCTGGATAAAAAATTTTTGTTATGTTATTTGAGATGTTATGAAAACACTGTAGACAGTTTTCAGCAAGTTGCAACATTGAAATGCAGAAATAAGCACTTTTCCATAAACAAGCTCTAAATCATGTTTGATGCACTCTGGATATCCAATTTTTGCTGTGCTGTGTCTAGGTTGAGATGAAATGAACGCCGTGGACAGTTTTCAGCAAGTTGCAACATTGAAATGCAGAAATAAGCACTTTTCCATAAACAAGCTCTAAATCATGTTTGATGCACTCTGGATATCCAAATTTTTGCTGTGCTGTGTCTAGTTGAGATGAAATGAAAACCGTGGACAGTTTTCAGCAAGTTGCAACATTGAAATGCAGAAATAAGCACTTTTCCATAAACAAGCTCTAAATCATGTTTGATGCACTCTGGATATCCAATTTTTGCTGTGCTGTGTCTAGGTTGAGATGAAATGAACGCCGTGGACAGTTTTCAGCAAGTTGCAACATTGAAATGCAGAAATAAGCACTTTTCCATAAACAAGCTCTAAATCATGTTTGAAGCACTCTGGATAAAAAATGTTTTGTTATGTTTATTTGAGATGTTATGAAAACACTGTAGATTGTTTTCAGCAAGTTACAACATTGAAATGCAGAAATAAGCACTTTTCCATAAACAAGCTCTAAATCATGTTTGATGCACTCTGGATATCCAATTTTTGCTGTGCTGTGTCTAGGTTGAGATGAAATGAACGCCGTGGACAGTTTTCAGCAAGTTGCAACATTGAAATGCAGAAATAAGCACTTTTCCATAAACAAGCTCTAAATCATGTTTGATGCACTCTGGATATCCAATTTTTGCTGTGCTGTGTCTAGGTTGAGATGAAATGAACGCCGTGGACAGTTTTCAGCAAGTTGCAACATTGAAATGCAGAAATAAGCACTTTTCCATAAACAAGCTCTAAATCATGTTTGAAGCACTCTGGATAAAAAATGTTTTTGTTATGTTTATTTGAGATGTTATGAAAACACTGTAGATTGTTTTCAGCAAGTTACAACATTGAAATGCAGAAATAAGCACTTTTCCATAAACAAGCTCTAAATCATGTTTGATGCACTCTGGATATCCAATTTTTGCTGTGCTGTGTCTAGGTTGAGATGAAATGAACGCCGTGGACAGTTTTCAGCAAGTTGCAACATTGAAATGCAGAAATAAGCACTTTTCCATAAACAAGCTCTAAATCATGTTTGAAGCACTCTGGATAAAAAATGTTTTTGTTATGTTTATTTGAGATGTTATGAAAACACTGTAGATTGTTTTCAGCAAGTTACAACATTGAAATGCAGAAATAAGCACTTTTCCATAAACAAGCTCTAAATCATGTTTGATGCACTCTGGATATCCAATTTTTGCTGTGCTGTGTCTAGGTTGAGATGAAATGAACGCCGTGGACAGTTTTCAGCAAGTTGCAACATTGAAATGCAGAAATAAGCACTTTTCCATAAACAAGCTCTAAATCATGTTTGATGCACTCTGGATATCCAATTTTTGCTGTGCTGTGTCTAGGTTGAGATGAAATGAACGCCGTGGACAGTTTTCAGCAAGTTGCAACATTGAAATGCAGAAATAAGCACTTTTCCATAAACAAGCTCTAAATCATGTTTGAAGCACTCTGGATAAAAAATGTTTTTGTTATGTTTATTTGAGATGTTATGAAAACACTGTAGACAGTTTTCAGCAAGTTACAACATTGAAATGCAGAAATAAGCACTTTTCCATAAACAAGCTCTAAATCATGTTTGATGCACTCTGGATATCCAATTTTTGCTGTGCTGTGTCTAGGTTGAGATGAAATGAACGCCGTGGACAGTTTTCAGCAAGTTGCAACATTGAAATGCAGAAATAAGCACTTTTCCATAAACAAGCTCTAAATCATGTTTGAAGCACTCTGGATAAAAAATGTTTTTGTTATGTTTATTTGAGATGTTATGAAAACACTGTAGATTGTTTTCAGCAAGTTACAACATTGAAATGCAGAAATAAGCACTTTTCCATAAACAAGCTCTAAATCATGTTTGATGCACTCTGGATATCCAATTTTTGCTGTGCTGTGTCTAGGTTGAGATGAAATGAACGCCGTGGACAGTTTTCAGCAAGTTGCAACATTGAAATGCAGAAATAAGCACTTTTCCATAAACAAGCTCTAAATCATGTTTGAAGCACTCTGGATAAAAAATGTTTTGTTATGTTTATTTGAGATGTTATGAAAACACTGTAGATTGTTTTCAGCAAGTTACAACATTGAAATGCAGAAATAAGCACTTTTCCATAAACAAGCTCTAAATCATGTTTGATGCACTCTGGATATCCAATTTTTGCTGTGCTGTGTCTAGGTTGAGATGAAATGAACGCCGTGGACAGTTTTCAGCAAGTTGCAACATTGAAATGCAGAAATAAGCACTTTTCCATAAACAAGCTCTAAATCATGTTTGATGCACTCTGGATATCCAATTTTTGCTGTGCTGTGTCTAGGTTGAGATGAAATGAACGCCGTGGACAGTTTTCAGCAAGTTGCAACATTGAAATGCAGAAATAAGCACTTTTCCATAAACAAGCTCTAAATCATGTTTGAAGCACTCTGGATAAAAAATGTTTTGTTATGTTTATTTGAGATGTTATGAAAACACTGTAGATTGTTTTCAGCAAGTTACAACATTGAAATGCAGAAATAAGCACTTTTCCATAAACAAGCTCTAAATCATGTTTGATGCACTCTGGATATCCAATTTTTGCTGTGCTGTGTCTAGGTTGAGATGAAATGAACGCCGTGGACAGTTTTCAGCAAGTTGCAACATTGAAATGCAGAAATAAGCACTTTTCCATAAACAAGCTCTAAATCATGTTTGAAGCACTCTGGATAAAAAATGTTTTTGTTATGTTTATTTGAGATGTTATGAAAACACTGTAGACTGTTTTCAGCAAGTTACAACATTGAAATGCAGAAATAAGCACTTTTCCATAAACAAGCTCTAAATCATGTTTGATGCACTCTGGATATCCAATTTTTGCTGTGCTGTGTCTAGGTTGAGATGAAATGAACGCCGTGGACAGTTTTCAGCAAGTTGCAACATTGAAATGCAGAAATAAGCACTTTTCCATAAACAAGCTCTAAATCATGTTTGAAGCACTCTGGATAAAAAATGTTTTTGTTATGTTTATTTGAGATGTTATGAAAACACTGTAGATTGTTTTCAGCAAGTTACAACATTGAAATGCAGAAATAAGCACTTTTCCATAAACAAGCTCTAAATCATGTTTGATGCACTCTGGATATCCAATTTTTGCTGTGCTGTGTCTAGGTTGAGATGAAATGAACGCCGTGGACAGTTTTCAGCAAGTTGCAACATTGAAATGCAGAAATAAGCACTTTTCCATAAACAAGCTCTAAATCATGTTTGAAGCACTCTGGATAAAAAATGTTTTTGTTATGTTTATTTGAGATGTTATGAAAACACTGTAGATGTTTTCAGCAAGTTACAACATTGAAATGCAGAAATAAGCACTTTTCCATAAACAAGCTCTAAATCATGTTTGATGCACTCTGGATATCCAATTTTTGCTGTGCTGTGTCTAGGTTGAGATGAAATGAACGCCGTGGACAGTTTTCAGCAAGTTGCAACATTGAAATGCAGAAATAAGCACTTTTCCATAAACAAGCTCTAAATCATGTTTGATGCACTCTGGATATCCAATTTTTGCTGTGCTGTGTCTAGGTTGAGATGAAATGAACGCCGTGGACAGTTTTCAGCAAGTTGCAACATTGAAATGCAGAAATAAGCACTTTTCCATAAACAAGCTCTAAATCATGTTTGAAGCACTCTGGATAAAAAATGTTTTTGTTATGTTTATTTGAGATGTTATGAAAACACTGTAGATTGTTTTCAGCAAGTTACAACATTGAAATGCAGAAATAAGCACTTTTCCATAAACAAGCTCTAAATCATGTTTGATGCACTCTGGATATCCAATTTTTGCTGTGCTGTGTCTAGGTTGAGATGAAATGAACGCCGTGGACAGTTTTCAGCAAGTTGCAACATTGAAATGCAGAAATAAGCACTTTTCCATAAACAAGCTCTAAATCATGTTTGAAGCACTCTGGATAAAAAATGTTTTTGTTATGTTTATTTGAGATGTTATGAAAACACTGTAGATTGTTTTCAGCAAGTTACAACATTGAAATGCAGAAATAAGCACTTTTCCATAAACAAGCTCTAAATCATGTTTGATGCACTCTGGATATCCAATTTTTGCTGTGCTGTGTCTAGGTTGAGATGAAATGAACGCCGTGGACAGTTTTCAGCAAGTTGCAACATTGAAATGCAGAAATAAGCACTTTTCCATAAACAAGCTCTAAATCATGTTTGATGCACTCTGGATGTCCAATTTTTGCTGTGCTGTGTCTAGGTTGAGATGAAATGAACGCCGTGGACAGTTTTCAGCAAGTTGCAACATTGAAATGCAGAAATAAGCACTTTTCCATAAACAAGCTCTAAATCATGTTTGAAGCACTCTGGATAAAAAATGTTTTTGTTATGTTTATTTGAGATGTTATGAAAACACTGTAGATTGTTTTCAGCAAGTTACAACATTGAAATGCAGAAATAAGCACTTTTCCATAAACAAGCTCTAAATCATGTTTGATGCACTCTGGATATCCAATTTTTGCTGTGCTGTGTCTAGGTTGAGATGAAATGAACGCCGTGGACAGTTTTCAGCAAGTTGCAACATTGAAATGCAGAAATAAGCACTTTTCCATAAACAAGCTCTAAATCATGTTTGAAGCACTCTGGATAAAAAATGTTTTTGTTATGTTTATTTGAGATGTTATGAAAACACTGTAGATGTTTTCAGCAAGTTACAACATTGAAATGCAGAAATAAGCACTTTTCCATAAACAAGCTCTAAATCATGTTTGATGCACTCTGGATATCCAATTTTTGCTGTGCTGTGTCTAGGTTGAGATGAAATGAACGCCGTGGACAGTTTTCAGCAAGTTGCAACATTGAAATGCAGAAATAAGCACTTTTCCATAAACAAGCTCTAAATCATGTTTGATGCACTCTGGATATCCAATTTTTGCTGTGCTGTGTCTAGGTTGAGATGAAATGAACGCCGTGGACAGTTTTCAGCAAGTTGCAACATTGAAATGCAGAAATAAGCACTTTTCCATAAACAAGCTCTAAATCATGTTTGAAGCACTCTGGATAAAAAATGTTTTTGTTATGTTTATTTGAGATGTTATGAAAACACTGTAGACAGTTTTCAGCAAGTTACAACATTGAAATGCAGAAATAAGCACTTTTCCATAAACAAGCTCTAAATCATGTTTGATGCACTCTGGATATCCAATTTTTGCTGTGCTGTGTCTAGGTTGAGATGAAATGAACGCCGTGGACAGTTTTCAGCAAGTTGCAACATTGAAATGCAGAAATAAGCACTTTTCCATAAACAAGCTCTAAATCATGTTTGAAGCACTCTGGATAAAAAATGTTTTGTTATGTTTATTTGAGATGTTATGAAAACACTGTAGATTGTTTTCAGCAAGTTACAACATTGAAATGCAGAAATAAGCACTTTTCCATAAACAAGCTCTAAATCATGTTTGATGCACTCTGGATATCCAATTTTTGCTGTGCTGTGTCTAGGTTGAGATGAAATGAACGCCGTGGACAGTTTTCAGCAAGTTGCAACATTGAAATGCAGAAATAAGCACTTTTCCATAAACAAGCTCTAAATCATGTTTGATGCACTCTGGATGTCCAATTTTTGCTGTGCTGTGTCTAGGTTGAGATGAAATGAACGCCGTGGACAGTTTTCAGCAAGTTGCAACATTGAAATGCAGAAATAAGCACTTTTCCATAAACAAGCTCTAAATCATGTTTGAAGCACTCTGGATAAAAAATGTTTTTGTTATGTTTATTTGAGATGTTATGAAAACACTGTAGATGTTTTCAGCAAGTTACAACATTGAAATGCAGAAATAAGCACTTTTCCATAAACAAGCTCTAAATCATGTTTGATGCACTCTGGATATCCAATTTTTGCTGTGCTGTGTCTAGGTTGAGATGAAATGAACGCCGTGGACAGTTTTCAGCAAGTTGCAACATTGAAATGCAGAAATAAGCACTTTTCCATAAACAAGCTCTAAATCATGTTTGAAGCACTCTGGATAAAAAATGTTTTTGTTATGTTTATTTGAGATGTTATGAAAACACTGTAGATTGTTTTCAGCAAGTTACAACATTGAAATGCAGAAATAAGCACTTTTCCATAAACAAGCTCTAAATCATGTTTGATGCACTCTGGATATCCAATTTTTGCTGTGCTGTGTCTAGGTTGAGATGAAATGAACGCCGTGGACAGTTTTCAGCAAGTTGCAACATTGAAATGCAGAAATAAGCACTTTTCCATAAACAAGCTCTAAATCATGTTTGATGCACTCTGGATGTCCAATTTTTGCTGTGCTGTGTCTAGGTTGAGATGAAATGAACGCCGTGGACAGTTTTCAGCAAGTTGCAACATTGAAATGCAGAAATAAGCACTTTTCCATAAACAAGCTCTAAATCATGTTTGAAGCACTCTGGATAAAAAATGTTTTTGTTATGTTTATTTGAGATGTTATGAAAACACTGTAGATGTTTTCAGCAAGTTACAACATTGAAATGCAGAAATAAGCACTTTTCCATAAACAAGCTCTAAATCATGTTTGATGCACTCTGGATGTCCAATTTTTGCTGTGCTGTGTCTAGGTTGAGATGAAATGAACGCCGTGGACAGTTTTCAGCAAGTTGCAACATTGAAATGCAGAAATAAGCACTTTTCCATAAACAAGCTCTAAATCATGTTTGAAGCACTCTGGATAAAAAATTTTTGTTATGTTTATTTGAGATGTTATGAAAACACTGTAGATTGTTTTCAGCAAGTTACAACATTGAAATGCAGAAATAAGCACTTTTCCATAAACAAGCTCTAAATCATGTTTGATGCACTCTGGATATCCAATTTTTGCTGTGCTGTGTCTAGGTTGAGATGAAATGAACGCCGTGGACAGTTTTCAGCAAGTTGCAACATTGAAATGCAGAAATAAGCACTTTTCCATAAACAAGCTCTAAATCATGTTTGATGCACTCTGGATGTCCAATTTTTGCTGTGCTGTGTCTAGGTTGAGATGAAATGAACGCCGTGGACAGTTTTCAGCAAGTTGCAACATTGAAATGCAGAAATAAGCACTTTTCCATAAACAAGCTCTAAATCATGTTTGAAGCACTCTGGATAAAAAATTTTTTGTTATGTTTATTGAGATGTTATGAAAACACTGTAGACTGTTTTCAGCAAGTTACAACATTGAAATGCAGAAATAAGCACTTTTCCATAAACAAGCTCTAAATCATGTTTGATGCACTCTGGATATCCAATTTTTGCTGTGCTGTGTCTAGGTTGAGATGAAATGAACGCCGTGGACAGTTTTCAGCAAGTTGCAACATTGAAATGCAGAAATAAGCACTTTTCCATAAACAAGCTCTAAATCATGTTTGATGCACTCTGGATGTCCAATTTTTGCTGTGCTGTGTCTAGGTTGAGATGAAATGAACGCCGTGGACAGTTTTCAGCAAGTTGCAACATTGAAATGCAGAAATAAGCACTTTTCCATAAACAAGCTCTAAATCATGTTTGAAGCACTCTGGATAAAAAATGTTTTTGTTATGTTTATTTGAGATGTTATGAAAACACTGTAGACTGTTTTCAGCAAGTTACAACATTGAAATGCAGAAATAAGCACTTTTCCATAAACAAGCTCTAAATCATGTTTGATGCACTCTGGATATCCAATTTTTGCTGTGCTGTGTCTAGGTTGAGATGAAATGAACGCCGTGGACAGTTTTCAGCAAGTTGCAACATTGAAATGCAGAAATAAGCACTTTTCCATAAACAAGCTCTAAATCATGTTTGATGCACTCTGGATATCCAATTTTTGCTGTGCTGTGTCTAGGTTGAGATGAAATGAACGCCGTGGACAGTTTTCAGCAAGTTGCAACATTGAAATGCAGAAATAAGCACTTTTCCATAAACAAGCTCTAAATCATGTTTGAAGCACTCTGGATAAAAAATGTTTTTGTTATGTTTATTTGAGATGTTATGAAAACACTGTAGATGTTTTCAGCAAGTTACAACATTGAAATGCAGAAATAAGCACTTTTCCATAAACAAGCTCTAAATCATGTTTGATGCACTCTGGATATCCAATTTTTGCTGTGCTGTGTCTAGGTTGAGATGAAATGAACGCCGTGGACAGTTTTCAGCAAGTTGCAACATTGAAATGCAGAAATAAGCACTTTTCCATAAACAAGCTCTAAATCATGTTTGAAGCACTCTGGATAAAAAATGTTTTTGTTATGTTTATTTGAGATGTTATGAAAACACTGTAGACTGTTTTCAGCAAGTTACAACATTGAAATGCAGAAATAAGCACTTTTCCATAAACAAGCTCTAAATCATGTTTGATGCACTCTGGATATCCAATTTTTGCTGTGCTGTGTCTAGGTTGAGATGAAATGAACGCCGTGGACAGTTTTCAGCAAGTTGCAACATTGAAATGCAGAAATAAGCACTTTTCCATAAACAAGCTCTAAATCATGTTTGATGCACTCTGGATATCCAATTTTTGCTGTGCTGTGTCTAGGTTGAGATGAAATGAACGCCGTGGACAGTTTTCAGCAAGTTGCAACATTGAAATGCAGAAATAAGCACTTTTCCATAAACAAGCTCTAAATCATGTTTGAAGCACTCTGGATAAAAAATGTTTTTGTTATGTTTATTTGAGATGTTATGAAAACACTGTAGACTGTTTTCAGCAAGTTACAACATTGAAATGCAGAAATAAGCACTTTTCCATAAACAAGCTCTAAATCATGTTTGATGCACTCTGGATATCCAATTTTTGCTGTGCTGTGTCTAGGTTGAGATGAAATGAACGCCGTGGACAGTTTTCAGCAAGTTGCAACATTGAAATGCAGAAATAAGCACTTTTCCATAAACAAGCTCTAAATCATGTTTGAAGCACTCTGGATAAAAAATGTTTTTGTTATGTTTATTTGAGATGTTATGAAAACACTGTAGATTGTTTTCAGCAAGTTACAACATTGAAATGCAGAAATAAGCACTTTTCCATAAACAAGCTCTAAATCATGTTTGATGCACTCTGGATATCCAATTTTTGCTGTGCTGTGTCTAGGTTGAGATGAAATGAACGCCGTGGACAGTTTTCAGCAAGTTGCAACATTGAAATGCAGAAATAAGCACTTTTCCATAAACAAGCTCTAAATCATGTTTGATGCACTCTGGATATCCAATTTTTGCTGTGCTGTGTCTAGGTTGAGATGAAATGAACGCCGTGGACAGTTTTCAGCAAGTTGCAACATTGAAATGCAGAAATAAGCACTTTTCCATAAACAAGCTCTAAATCATGTTTGAAGCACTCTGGATAAAAAATGTTTTTGTTATGTTTATTTGAGATGTTATGAAAACACTGTAGACTGTTTTCAGCAAGTTACAACATTGAAATGCAGAAATAAGCACTTTTCCATAAACAAGCTCTAAATCATGTTTGATGCACTCTGGATGTCCAATTTTTGCTGTGCTGTGTCTAGGTTGAGATGAAATGAACGCCGTGGACAGTTTTCAGCAAGTTGCAACATTGAAATGCAGAAATAAGCACTTTTCCATAAACAAGCTCTAAATCATGTTTGAAGCACTCTGGATAAAAAATGTTTTTGTTATGTTTATTGAGATGTTATGAAAACACTGTAGACTGTTTTCAGCAAGTTACAACATTGAAATGCAGAAATAAGCACTTTTCCATAAACAAGCTCTAAATCATGTTTGATGCACTCTGGATATCCAATTTTTGCTGTGCTGTGTCTAGGTTGAGATGAAATGAACGCCGTGGACAGTTTTCAGCAAGTTGCAACATTGAAATGCAGAAATAAGCACTTTTCCATAAACAAGCTCTAAATCATGTTTGATGCACTCTGGATGTCCAATTTTTGCTGTGCTGTGTCTAGGTTGAGATGAAATGAACGCCGTGGACAGTTTTCAGCAAGTTGCAACATTGAAATGCAGAAATAAGCACTTTTCCATAAACAAGCTCTAAATCATGTTTGAAGCACTCTGGATAAAAAAATGTTTTTGTTATGTTTATTTGAGATGTTATGAAAACACTGTAGATTGTTTTCAGCAAGTTACAACATTGAAATGCAGAAATAAGCACTTTTCCATAAACAAGCTCTAAATCATGTTTGATGCACTCTGGATGTCCAATTTTTGCTGTGCTGTGTCTAGGTTGAGATGAAATGAACGCCGTGGACAGTTTTCAGCAAGTTGCAACATTGAAATGCAGAAATAAGCACTTTTCCATAAACAAGCTCTAAATCATGTTTGAAGCACTCTGGATAAAAAATTTTTGTTATGTTTATTTGAGATGTTATGAAAACACTGTAGATGTTTTCAGCAAGTTACAACATTGAAATGCAGAAATAAGCACTTTTCCATAAACAAGCTCTAAATCATGTTTGATGCACTCTGGATATCCAATTTTTGCTGTGCTGTGTCTAGGTTGAGATGAAATGAACGCCGTGGACAGTTTTCAGCAAGTTGCAACATTGAAATGCAGAAATAAGCACTTTTCCATAAACAAGCTCTAAATCATGTTTGATGCACTCTGGATGTCCAATTTTTGCTGTGCTGTGTCTAGGTTGAGATGAAATGAACGCCGTGGACAGTTTTCAGCAAGTTGCAACATTGAAATGCAGAAATAAGCACTTTTCCATAAACAAGCTCTAAATCATGTTTGAAGCACTCTGGATAAAAAATGTTTTTGTTATGTTTATTGAGATGTTATGAAAACACTGTAGATTTTTCAGCAAGTTACAACATTGAAATGCAGAAATAAGCACTTTTCCATAAACAAGCTCTAAATCATGTTTGATGCACTCTGGATATCCAATTTTTGCTGTGCTGTGTCTAGGTTGAGATGAAATGAACGCCGTGGACAGTTTTCAGCAAGTTGCAACATTGAAATGCAGAAATAAGCACTTTTCCATAAACAAGCTCTAAATCATGTTTGATGCACTCTGGATGTCCAATTTTTGCTGTGCTGTGTCTAGGTTGAGATGAAATGAACGCCGTGGACAGTTTTCAGCAAGTTGCAACATTGAAATGCAGAAATAAGCACTTTTCCATAAACAAGCTCTAAATCATGTTTGAAGCACTCTGGATAAAAATGTTTTTGTTATGTTTATTTGAGATGTTATGAAAACACTGTAGACAGTTTTCAGCAAGTTGCAACATTGAAATGCAGAAATAAGCACTTTTCCATAAACAAGCTCTAAATCATGTTTGATGCACTCTGGATATCCAATTTTTGCTGTGCTGTGTCTAGGTTGAGATGAAATGAACGCCGTGGACAGTTTTCAGCAAGTTGCAACATTGAAATGCAGAAATAAGCACTTTTCCATAAACAAGCTCTAAATCATGTTTGATGCACTCTGGATATCCAATTTTTGCTGTGCTGTGTCTAGGTTGAGATGAAATGAACGCCGTGGACAGTTTTCAGCAAGTTGCAACATTGAAATGCAGAAATAAGCACTTTTCCATAAACAAGCTCTAAATCATGTTTGATGCACTCTGGATATCCAATTTTTGCTGTGCTGTGTCTAGGTTGAGATGAAATGAACGCCGTGGACAGTTTTCAGCAAGTTGCAACATTGAAATGCAGAAATAAGCACTTTTCCATAAACAAGCTCTAAATCATGTTTGAAGCACTCTGGATAAAAAATTTTTTGTTATGTTTATTTGAGATGTTATGAAAACACTGTAGACTGTTTTCAGCAAGTTACAACATTGAAATGCAGAAATAAGCACTTTTCCATAAACAAGCTCTAAATCATGTTTGATGCACTCTGGATATCCAATTTTTGCTGTGCTGTGTCTAGGTTGAGATGAAATGAACGCCGTGGACAGTTTTCAGCAAGTTGCAACATTGAAATGCAGAAATAAGCACTTTTCCATAAACAAGCTCTAAATCATGTTTGAAGCACTCTGGATAAAAAATTTTTGTTATGTTTATTTGAGATGTTATGAAAACACTGTAGACAGTTTTCAGCAAGTTAAACATTGAAATGCAGAAATAAGCACTTTTCCATAAACAAGCTCTAAATCATGTTTGATGCACTCTGGATATCCAATTTTTGCTGTGCTGTGTCTAGGTTGAGATGAAATGAACGCCGTGGACAGTTTTCAGCAAGTTGCAACATTGAAATGCAGAAATAAGCACTTTTCCATAAACAAGCTCTAAATCATGTTTGATGCACTCTGGATATCCAATTTTTGCTGTGCTGTGTCTAGGTTGAGATGAAATGAACGCCGTGGACAGTTTTCAGCAAGTTGCAACATTGAAATGCAGAAATAAGCACTTTTCCATAAACAAGCTCTAAATCATGTTTGATGCACTCTGGATATCCAATTTTTGCTGTGCTGTGTCTAGTTGAGATGAAATGAACGCCGTGGACAGTTTTCAGCAAGTTGCAACATTGAAATGCAGAAATAAGCACTTTTCCATAAACAAGCTCTAAATCATGTTTGAAGCACTCTGGATAAAAAATGTTTTGTTATGTTTATTTGAGATGTTATGAAAACACTGTAGACTGTTTTCAGCAAGTTACAACATTGAAATGCAGAAATAAGCACTTTTCCATAAACAAGCTCTAAATCATGTTTGATGCACTCTGGATATCCAATTTTTGCTGTGCTGTGTCTAGGTTGAGATGAAATGAACGCCGTGGACAGTTTTCAGCAAGTTGCAACATTGAAATGCAGAAATAAGCACTTTTCCATAAACAAGCTCTAAATCATGTTTGAAGCACTCTGGATAAAAAAATTTTTGTTATGTTTATTTGAGATGTTATGAAAACTGTAGACTGTTTTCAGCAAGTTACAACATTGAAATGCAGAAATAAGCACTTTTCCATAAACAAGCTCTAAATCATGTTTGATGCACTCTGGATATCCAATTTTTGCTGTGCTGTGTCTAGGTTGAGATGAAATGAACGCCGTGGACAGTTTTCAGCAAGTTGCAACATTGAAATGCAGAAATAAGCACTTTTCCATAAACAAGCTCTAAATCATGTTTGAAGCACTCTGGATAAAAAATGTTTTTGTTATGTTTATTTGAGATGTTATGAAAACACTGTAGATGTTTTCAGCAAGTTACAACATTGAAATGCAGAAATAAGCACTTTTCCATAAACAAGCTCTAAATCATGTTTGATGCACTCTGGATATCCAATTTTTGCTGTGCTGTGTCTAGGTTGAGATGAAATGAACGCCGTGGACAGTTTTCAGCAAGTTGCAACATTGAAATGCAGAAATAAGCACTTTTCCATAAACAAGCTCTAAATCATGTTTGAAGCACTCTGGATAAAAAATGTTTTTGTTATGTTTATTTGAGATGTTATGAAAACACTGTAGATTGTTTTCAGCAAGTTACAACATTGAAATGCAGAAATAAGCACTTTTCCATAAACAAGCTCTAAATCATGTTTGATGCACTCTGGATATCCAATTTTTGCTGTGCTGTGTCTAGGTTGAGATGAAATGAACGCCGTGGACAGTTTTCAGCAAGTTGCAACATTGAAATGCAGAAATAAGCACTTTTCCATAAACAAGCTCTAAATCATGTTTGATGCACTCTGGATATCCAATTTTTGCTGTGCTGTGTCTAGGTTGAGATGAAATGAACGCCGTGGACAGTTTTCAGCAAGTTGCAACATTGAAATGCAGAAATAAGCACTTTTCCATAAACAAGCTCTAAATCATGTTTGAAGCACTCTGGATAAAAAAATGTTTTGTTATGTTTATTTGAGATGTTATGAAAACACTGTAGATTGTTTTCAGCAAGTTACAACATTGAAATGCAGAAATAAGCACTTTTCCATAAACAAGCTCTAAATCATGTTTGATGCACTCTGGATATCCAATTTTTGCTGTGCTGTGTCTAGGTTGAGATGAAATGAACGCCGTGGACAGTTTTCAGCAAGTTGCAACATTGAAATGCAGAAATAAGCACTTTTCCATAAACAAGCTCTAAATCATGTTTGAAGCACTCTGGATAAAAAATGTTTTTGTTATGTTTATTTGAGATGTTATGAAAACACTGTAGACTGTTTTCAGCAAGTTACAACATTGAAATGCAGAAATAAGCACTTTTCCATAAACAAGCTCTAAATCATGTTTGATGCACTCTGGATATCCAATTTTTGCTGTGCTGTGTCTAGGTTGAGATGAAATGAACGCCGTGGACAGTTTTCAGCAAGTTGCAACATTGAAATGCAGAAATAAGCACTTTTCCATAAACAAGCTCTAAATCATGTTTGAAGCACTCTGGATAAAAAATGTTTTGTTATGTTTATTGAGATGTTATGAAAACACTGTAGACTGTTTTCAGCAAGTTACAACATTGAAATGCAGAAATAAGCACTTTTCCATAAACAAGCTCTAAATCATGTTTGATGCACTCTGGATATCCAATTTTTGCTGTGCTGTGTCTAGGTTGAGATGAAATGAACGCCGTGGACAGTTTTCAGCAAGTTGCAACATTGAAATGCAGAAATAAGCACTTTTCCATAAACAAGCTCTAAATCATGTTTGAAGCACTCTGGATAAAAAATGTTTTTGTTATGTTTATTTGAGATGTTATGAAAACACTGTAGACTGTTTTCAGCAAGTTACAACATTGAAATGCAGAAATAAGCACTTTTCCATAAACAAGCTCTAAATCATGTTTGATGCACTCTGGATATCCAATTTTTGCTGTGCTGTGTCTAGGTTGAGATGAAATGAACGCCGTGGACAGTTTTCAGCAAGTTGCAACATTGAAATGCAGAAATAAGCACTTTTCCATAAACAAGCTCTAAATCATGTTTGATGCACTCTGGATATCCAATTTTTGCTGTGCTGTGTCTAGGTTGAGATGAAATGAACGCCGTGGACAGTTTTCAGCAAGTTGCAACATTGAAATGCAGAAATAAGCACTTTTCCATAAACAAGCTCTAAATCATGTTTGAAGCACTCTGGATAAAAAATGTTTTTGTTATGTTTATTTGAGATGTTATGAAAACACTGTAGACTGTTTTCAGCAAGTTACAACATTGAAATGCAGAAATAAGCACTTTTCCATAAACAAGCTCTAAATCATGTTTGATGCACTCTGGATGTCCAATTTTTGCTGTGCTGTGTCTAGGTTGAGATGAAATGAACGCCGTGGACAGTTTTCAGCAAGTTGCAACATTGAAATGCAGAAATAAGCACTTTTCCATAAACAAGCTCTAAATCATGTTTGAAGCACTCTGGATAAAAAAATGTTTGTTGTTATGTTGATTTGAGATGTTATGAAAACACTGTAGATTGTTTGTCAGCAAGTTAGAACATTGAAATGCATAAATAAGCCTTTTCCATAAACAGCTCTAAATCATGTTTGATGCACTCTGGATGTCCAATTTTTGCTGTGCTGTGTCTAGGTTGAGATGAAATGAACGCCGTGGACAGTTTCAGCAAGTTGCAACATTGAAATGCAGGAAATGAAGCACTTTTCCATAAACAAGCTCTAAATCATGTTTGAAGCACTCTGGATAAAAAATGTTTTTGTTATGTTTATTTGAGATGTTATGAAAACACTGTAGATTGTTTTCAGCAAGTTACAACATTGAAATGCATAATAAGCACTTTTCCATAAACAAGCTCTAAATCATGTTTGATGCACTCTGGATATCCCAATTTTTGCTGTGCTGTGTCTAGGTTGAGATGAAATGAACGCCGTGGACAGTTTTCAGCAAGATTGCAAACATTGAAATGCAGAAATGAAGCACTTTTCCATAAACAAGCTCTAATCATGTTTGAAGCACTCTGGATACAAAAAATGTTTTTGTTATGTTTATTGAGATGTTATGAAAACACTGTAGATTGTTTTCAGCAAGTTAGCAACATTGAAATGCATAAATAAGCACTTTTCCATAAACAAGCTCTAAATCATGTTTGATGCACTCTGATAGTCCAATTTCTAGCGTGCTGTGTCTAGGTTGAGATTAAATGACACGCCGTGGACAGTTTTCAAGCAAGTTGCAACATTGAAATGCAGAAATGAAGCACTTTTCCATAAACAAGCTCTAAATCATGTTTGAAGCACTCTGGATAAAAAATGTTTTTGTTATGTTTATTTGAGATGTTATGAAACACTGTAGATTGTTTTCAGCAAGTTACAACATTGAAATGCAGAAATAAGCAGTTTTCCATAAACAAGCTCTAAATCATGTTTGATGCACTCTGGATATCCAATTTTGCTGTGCTGTGTCTAGGTTGAGATGAAATGAACGCCGTGGACAGTTTTCAGCAAGTTGCAACATTGAAATGCAGAAATAAGCACTTTCCATAAACAAGCTCTAATCATGTTTGAAGCACTCTGGATAAAAAAATGTTTTTGTTATGTTTATTTGAGATGTTATGAAACACTGTAGATTGTTTTCAGCAAGTTACAACATTGAAATGCAGAAATAAGCACTTTTCCATAAACAAGCTCTAAATCATGTTTGATGCACTCTGGATGTCCAATTTTTGCTGTGCTGTGTCTAGGTTGAGATGAAATGAACGCCGTGGACAGTTTTCAGCAAGTTGCAACATTGGAAATGCAGAAATAAGCACTTTTCCATAAACAAGCTCTAAATCATGTTTGAAGCACTCTGGATAAAAAAATGTTTTTGTTATGTTTATTTGAGATGTTATGAAAACACTGTAGATTGTTTTCAGCAAGTTAGAACAGTGAAATGCAGAAATAAGCACTTTTCCATAAACAAGCTCTAAATCATGTTTGATGCACTCTGGATGTCCAATTTTGCTGTGCTGTGTCTAGGTTGAGATGAAATGAACGCCGTGGACAGTTTCAGCAAGTTGCAACATTGAATGCAGAAATAAGCACTTTTCATAAACAAGCTCTAAATCATGTTTGATGCACTCTGGATATCCAATTTTTGCTGTGCTGTGTCTAGGTTGAGATGAAATGAACGCCGTGGACAGTTTTCAGCAAGTTGCAACATTGAAATGCAGAAATGAGCACTTTTCCAATAAACAAGCTCTAAATCATGTTTGAAGCACTCTGGATAAAAAATGTTTTGTTATGTTTATTTGAGATGTTTATGAAAACACTGTAGATTGTTTTCAGCAAGTTAAACATTGAAATGCAGAAATAAGCAGTTTTCCATAAACAAGCTCTAAATCATGTTTGATGCACTCTGGATATCCAATTCTAGCAGTGCTGTGTCTAGGTTGAGATGAAATGAACGCCGTGGACAGTTTTCAGCAAGTTGCAACATTGAAATGCAGAAATAAGCACTTTTCCATAAACAAGCTCTAAATCATGTTTGATGCACTTGGATAAAAAACGTTTTTTGTTATGTTTATTTGAGATGTTATGAAAACACTGTAGATTGTTTTCAGCAAGTTAGAACATTGAAATGCAGAAATAAGCACTTTTCCATAAACAAGCTCTAAATCATGTTTGATGCACTCTGGATATCCAATTTAGCAGTGCTGTGTCTAGGTTGAGATGAATGAACGCCGTGGACAGTTTTCAGCAAGTTGCAACATTGAAATGCAGAAATAAGCACTTATTCCATAAACAAGCTCTAAATCATGTTTGAGCACTCTGGATATCCAATTTTGCTGTGCTGTGTCTAGGTTGAGATGAAATGAACGCCGTGGACAGTTTTCAGCAAGTTGCAACATTGAAATGCAGAAATAAGCACTTTTCCAATAAACAAGCTCTAAATCATGTTTGAAGCACTCTGGATAAAAAAATGTTTTTGTTATGTTTATTTGAGATGTTATGAAAACACTGTAGATTGTTTTCAGCAAGTTACAACATTGAAATGCAGAAATAAGCAGTTTTCCATAAACAAGCTCTAAATCATGTTTGATGCACTCTGGATATCCAATTCTAGCAGTGCTGTGTCTAGGTTGAGATGAATGAACGCCGTGGACAGTTTTCAGCAAGTTGAACATTGAAATGCAGAAATAAGCACTTTTCCATAACACAGCTCTAAATCATGTTTTGAAGCACTCTGGATAAACAAAATGTTTCTGTTATGTTTATTTGAGATGTTATGAAAACACTGTAGATTGTTTTCAGCAAGTTACAACATTGAAATGCAGAAATAAGCACTTTTCCATTAAACAAGCTCTAAATCATGTTTGATGCACTCTGGATGTCCAATTTTTGCTGTGCTGTGTCTAGGTTGAGATTAAATGAACGCCGTGGACAGTTTTCAGCAAGTTGCAACATTGAAATGCAGAACATGAGCACTTTTCAATAAACAAGCTCTAAATCATGTTTGAAGCACTCTGGATAAAAAATGTTTTTGGTATGTTTATTTGAGATGTTATGAAAACACTGTAGATTGTTTTCAGCAAGTTAGAACATTGAAATGCAAAATAAGCACTTTTCCATAAACAAGCTCTAAAATGTTTGATGCACTCTGGATATCCAATTTTGCTTTGTGATGTTTGAGATGAAAAACGCCGTGGACAGTTTTCAGCAAGTTGCAACATTGAAATGCAGAAATAAGCACTTTTCCATAAACAAGCTCTAAATCATGTTTGATGCACTCTGGATATCCAATTTTTGCTGTGCTGTGTCTAGGTTGAGATGAAATGAACGCCGTGGACAGTTTTCAGCAAGTTGCAACATTGAAATGCAGAAATAAGCACTTTTCCATAAACAAGCTCTAAATCATGTTTGAGCACTCTGGATAAAAAATGTTTGTGTTATGTTTATTTGAGATGTTATGAAAACACTGTAGATTGTTTCAGCAAGTTACAACATTGAAATGCAGAAATAAGCACTTTCCATAAACAAGCTCTAAATCATGTTTGATGCACTCTGGATGTCCAATTTTTGCTGTGCTGTGTCTAGGTTGAGATGAAATGAACGCCGTGGACAGTTTTCAGCAAGTTGCAACATTGAAATGCAGAAATAAGCACTTTTCCATAAACAAGCTCTAAATCATGTTTGAAGCACTCTGGAAAAAATGTTTTTGTTATGTTTATTGAGATGTTATGAAAACACTGTAGATTGTTTTCAGCAAGTTACAACATTGAAATGCAGAAATAAGCACTTTTCCATAAACAAGCTCTAAATCATGTTTGATGCACTCTGGATATCCAATTTTTGCTGTGCTGTGTCTAGGTTGAGATGAAATGAACGCCGTGGACAGTTTTCAGCAAGTTGCAACATTGAAATGCAGAAATAAGCACTTTTCCATAAACAAGCTCTAAATCATGTTTGAAGCACTCTGGATAAAAAAATGTTTTGTTATGTTTATTTGAGATGTTATGAAAACACTGTAGATTGTTTCAGCAAGTTACAACATTGAAATGCAGAAATAAGCACTTTTCCATAAACAAGCTCTAAATCATGTTTGATGCACTCTGGATATCCAATTTTTGCTGTGCTGTGTCTAGGTTGAGATGAAATGAACGCCGTGGACAGTTTTCAGCAAGTTGCAACATTGAAATGCAGAAATAAGCACTTTTCCATAAACAAGCTCTAAATCATGTTTGATGCACTCTGGATGTCCAATTTTGCTGTGCTGTGTCTAGGTTGAGATGAAATGAACGCCGTGGACAGTTTTCAGCAAGTTGCAACATTGAAATGCAGAAATAAGCACTTTTCCATAAACAAGCTCTAAATCATGTTTGAAGCACTCTGGATAAAAAAAATTTTTGTTATGTTATTTGAGATGTTATGAAAACACTGTAGATTGTTTTCAGCAAGTTAGAACATTGAAATGCAGAAATAAGCACTTTCCATAAACAAGCTCTAAATCATGTTTGATGCACTCTGGATATCCAATTCTTGCAGTGCTGTGTCTAGGTTGAGATGAAATGAACGCCGTGGACAGTTTTCAGCAAGTTGCACATTGAAATGCAGAAATAAGCACTTTCCATAAACAAGCTCTAAATCATGTGTGATGCACTCTGGATATCCAATTTTGCTGTGCTGTGTCTAGGTTGAGATGAAATGAACGCCTTGGACCGTTTTCAGCAAGTTTGCAACATTGAAATGCAGAAAATGAGCACCTTTTCCATAAACAAGCTCTAAATCATGTGTTTGAAGCACTCTGGATAAAAAAATGTTTTTGTCTATGTTTCTATTGAGATGTTATGAAAACACTGTAGATGTTTTCAGCAAGTTACAACAATGAAATGCAGAAATAAGCACTTTTACCATAAACAAGCTCTAATCTATGTTTGATTGCACTCTGGATGTCCAATTTTTGCTGTGCGGTGCTAGGTTGAGATGAAATGAACGCCGTGGACAGTTTTGCAGTAAGTTGCAACATGAAATGCAGAAATAAGCACTTTTCCATAACAAGCTCTAAATCATGTTGAAGCACTCTGGATAAAAAAATGTTTTTGTTATGTTTATCTTGAGATGTATGAAAACACTGTAGATTGTTTTCAGCAAGTTAGAACATTGAAATGCAGAAATAAGCACTTTTCCATAAACAAGCTCTAAATCATGTTTGATGCACTCTGGATATCCAATTCTTGCTGTGCTGTGTCTAGGTTGAGATGAAATGAACGCCGTGGACAGTTTTCAGCAAGTTGCAACATTGAAATGCAGAAATAAGCACTTTTCCATAAACAAGCTCTAAATCATGTTTGATGCACTCTGGATGTCCAATTTTGCTGTGCTGTGTCTAGGTTGAGATGAAATGAACGCCGTGGACAGTTTTCAGCAAGTTGCAACATTGAAATGCAGAAATAAGCACTTTTCCATAAACAAGCTCTAAATCATGTTTGAAGCACTCTGGATAAAAAAATGTTTTTGTTATGTTATTGAGATGTTATGAAAACACTGTAGATTGTTTTCAGCAAGTTAGAACATTGAAATGCAGAAATAAGCACTTTCCATAAACAAGCTCTAAATCATGTTTGATGCACTCTGGATATCCAATTTTTGCTGTGCTGTGTCTAGGTTGAGATGAAATGAACGCCGTGGACAGTTTTCAGCAAGTTGCAACATTGAAATGCAGAAATAAGCACTTTTCCATAAACAAGCTCTAAATCATGTTTGAAGCACTCTGGATAAAAAATGTTTTGTTATGTTTATTTGAGATGTTATGAAAACACTGTAGATTGTTTCAGCAAGTTACAACATTGAAATGCAGAAATAAGCACTTTCCATAAACAAGCTCTAAATCATGTTTGATGCACTCTGGATATCCAATTTTTGCTGTGCTGTGTCTAGGTTGAGATGAAATGAACGCCGTGGACAGTTTTCAGCAAGTTGCAACATTGAAATGCAGAAATAAGCACTTTTCCATAAACAAGCTCTAAATCATGTTTGAAGCACTCTGGATAAAAAATGTTTTTGTTATGTTTATTTGAGATGTTATGAAAACACTGTAGATTGTTTCAGCAAGTTAGAACATTGAAATGCAGAAATAAGCACTTTTCCATAAACAAGCTCTAAATCATGTTGATGCACTCTGGATATCCAATTTGCTGTGCTGTGTCTAGGTTGAGATGAATGAACGCCGTGGACAGTTTTCAGCAAGTTGCAACATTGAAATGCAGAAATAAGCAC